>NW_026293228.1:0-134464 GCF_026419915.1 Harpia harpyja | reverse complement strand
TCGAAGAAAAGGTCCCCGGCAGCCCAGCCCTCGTCGAAGAAAAGGTCCCCGGCAGCCCAGCCCTCGTCGAGAATTTTTTCTTCGGGAGCCGAGCCCTCGTCGACGAAAAGGTCCCCGGCAGCCCAGCCCTCGTCGAAGAAAAGGTCCGCGGCAGCCCAGCCCTCGTCGAAGAAAAGGTCCCCGGCAGCCCAGCCCTCGTCGAGAATTTTTTCTTCGAGAGCCGAGCCCTCGTCGAAGAAAAGGTCCCCGGCAGCCCAGCCCTCGTCGAAGAAAAGGTCCCCGGCAGCCCAGCCCTCGTCGAAGAAAAGGTCCCCGGCAGCCCAGCCCTCGTCGAGAATTTTTTCTTCGGGAGCCGAGCCCTCGTCGAAGAAAAGGTCCCCGGCAGCCCAGCCCTCGTCGACGAAAAGGTCCCCGGCAGCCCAGCCCTCGTCGAAGAAAAGGTCCCCGGCAGCCCAGCCCTCGTCGAAGAAAAGGTCCCCGGCAGCCCAGCCCTCGTCGAAGAAAAGGTCCCCGGCAGCCCAGCACTCGTCGAAGAAAAGCTCCCCGGCAGCCCAGCCCTCGTCGAAGAAAAGCTCCCCGGCAGCCCAGCCCTCGTCGAAGAAAAGCTCCCCGGCAGCCCAGCCCTCGTCGAAGAAAAGCTCCCCGGCAGCCCAGCCCTCGTCGAAGAAAAGGTCCCCGGCAGCCCAGCCCTCCTCGAAGAAAAGCTCCCCGGCAGCCCAGCCCTCCTCGAAGAAAAGCTCCCCGGCAGCCCAGCCCTCCTCGAAGAAAAGCTCCCCGGCAGCCCAGCCCTCCTCGAAGAAAAGCTCCCCGGCAGCCCAGCCCTCCTCGAAGAAAAGCTCCCCGGCAGCCCAGCCCTCGTCGAAGAAAAGCTCCCCGGCAGCCCAGCCCTCGTCGAAGAAAAGCTCCCCGGCAGCCCAGCCCTCGTCGAAGAAAAGCTCCCCGGCAGCCCAGCCCTCGTCGAAGAAAAGCTCCCCGGCAGCCCAGCCCTCGTCGAGAATTTTTTCTTCGGAGCCGAGCCCTCGTCGAAGAAAAGGTCCCCGGCAGCCCAGCCCTCCTCGAAGAAAAGGTCCCCGGCAGCCCAGCCCTCGTCGAGAATTTTGTATTCGGCAGCCCAGCCCTCGTCGAAGAAAAGGTCCCCGGCAGCCCAGCCCTCGTCGAAGAAAAGGTCCCCGGCAGCCCAGCCCTCGTCGAAGAAAAGGTCCCCGGCACCCCAGACCTCGTCGAAGAAAAGGTCCCCGGCACCCCAGACCTCGTCGAGAATTTTTTCTTCGGGAGCCGAGCCCTCGTCGAAGAAAAGGTCCCCGGCAGCCCAGCCCTCGTCGAAGAAAAGGTCCCCGGCAGCCCAGCCCTCGTCGAAGAAAAGGTCCCCGGCAGCCCAGCCCTCGTCGAAGAAAAGGTCCCCGGCAGCCCAGCCCTCGTCGAAGAAAAGGTCCCCGGCAGCCCAGCCCTCGTCGAGAATTTTTTCTTCGGAGCCGAGCCCTCGTCGAAGAAAAGGTCCCCGGCAGCCCAGCCCTCGTCGAAGAAAAGGTCCCCGGCAGCCCAGCCCTCGTCGAAGAAAAGGTCCCCGGCAGCCCAGCCCTCGTCGAGAATTTTGTATTCGGCAGCCCAGCCCTCGTCGAGAATTTTGTATTCGGCAGCCCAGCCCTCGTCGAAGAAAAGGTCCCCGGCAGCCCAGCCCTCGTCGAAGAAAAGGTCCCCGGCAGCCCAGCCCTCGTCGAAGAAAAGGTCCCCGGCAGCCCAGCCCTCGTCGAAGAAAAGGTCCCCGGCAGCCCAGCCCTCGTCGAAAAATTTTCTTTTGGAGCCCAGCCCTCGTCGAAAATTTTTTCTTTTGGAGCCCAGCCCTCGTCGAAGAAAAGGTCCCCGGCAGCCCAGCCCTCGTCGAAGAAAAGGTCCCCGGCAGCCCAGCCCTCGTCGAAGAAAAGGTCCCCGGCAGCCCAGCCCTCGTCGAAGAAAAGGTCCCCGGCAGCCCAGCCCTCGTCGAAAATTTTTTCTTTTGGAGCCCAGCCCTCGTCGAAGAAAAGGTCCCCGGCAGCCCAGCCCTCCTCGAAGAAAAGGTCCCCGGAAGCCCAGCTCTCGTCGAAGAAAAGGTCCCCGGCAGCCCAGCCCTCGTCGAAAATTTTTTCTTTTGGAGCCCAGCCCTCGTCGAAAATTTTTTCTTTTGGAGCCCAGCCCTCGTCGAAGAAAAGGTCCCCGGCAGCCCAGCCCTCGTCGAAGAAAAGGTCCCCGGCAGCCCAGCCCTCGTCGAAGAAAAGGTCCCCGGCAGCCCAGCCCTCGTCGAAAATTTTTTCTTTTGGAGCCCAGCCCTCGTCGAAGAAAAGGGCCCCGGCAGCCCAGCCCTCGTCGAAAAATTTTCTTTTGGAGCCCAGCCCTCGTCGAAAATTTTTGATTTTGGAGCCCAGCCCTCGTCGAAAATTTTTTCTTTTGGAGCCCAGCCCTCGTCGAAGAAAAGGTCCCCGGCAGCCCAGCCCTCGTCGAAGAAAAGGTCCCCATCAGCCCAGCCCTCGTCGAAGAAAAGGTCCCCGGCAGCCCAGCCCTCGTCGAAGAAAAGGTCCCCGGCAGCCCAGCCCTCGTCGAAGAAAAGGTCCCCGGCAGCCCAGCCCTCGTCGAAGAAAAGGTCCCCGGCAGCCCAGCCCTCGTCGAAAATTTTTTCTTTTGGAGCCCAGCCCTCGTCGAAGAAAAGGTCCCCGGCAGCCCAGCCCTCGTCGAAGAAAAGGTCCCCGGTAGCCCAGCCCTCGTCGAAGAAAAGGTCCCCGGCAGCCCAGCCCTCGTCGAAAACTTTTTCTTTGGGATCCGAGCCCTCGTCGAAGAAAAGGTCCCCGGCAGCCCAGCCCTCGTCGAAGAAAAGGTCCCCGGCAGCCCAGCCCTCGTCGAAGAAAAGGTCCCCGGCAGCCCAGCCCTCGTCGAAGAAAAGGTCCCCGGCAGCCCAGCCCTCGTCGAAGAAAAGGTCCCCGGCAGCCCAGCCCTCGTCGAAGAAAAGGTCCCCGGCAGCCCAGCCCTCGTCGAAGAAAAGGTCCCCGGCAGCCCAGCCCTCGTCGAAAATTTTTTCTTTTGGAGCCCAGCCCTCGTCGAAGAAAAGGTCCCCGGCAGCCCAGCCCTCGTCGAAGAAAAGGTCCCCGGCAGCCCAGCCCTCGTCGAAGAAAAGGTCCCCGGCAGCCTAGCCCTCGTCGAAAACTTTTTCTTTGGGATCCGAGCCCTCGTCGAAGAAAAGGTCCCCGGCAGCCCAGCCCTCGTCGAAGAAAAGGTCCCCGGCAGCCCAGCCCTCGTCGAAGAAAAGGTCCCCGGCAGCCCAGCCCTCGTCGAAGAAAAGGTCCCCGGCAGCCCAGCCCTCGTCGAAGAAAAGGTCCCCGGCAGCCCAGCCCTCGTCGAAGAAAAGGTCCCCGGCAGCCCAGCCCTCGTCGAAGAAAAGGTCCCCGGCAGCCCAGCCCTCGTCGAAGAAAAGGTCCCCGGCAGCCCAGCCCTCGTCGAAGAAAAGGTCCCCGGCAGCCCAGCCCTCGTCGAAAATTTTTTCTTTTGGAGCCCAGCCCTCGTCGAAGAAAAGGTCCCCGGCAGCCCAGCCCTCGTCGAAGAAAAGGTCCCCGGCAGCCCAGCCCTCGTCGAAGAAAAGGTCCCCGGCAGCCTAGCCCTCGTCGAAAACTTTTTCTTTGGGATCCGAGCCCTCGTCGAAGAAAAGGTCCCCGGCAGCCCAGCCCTCGTCGAAGAAAAGGTCCCCGGCAGCCCAGCCCTCGTCGAAGAAAAGGTCCCCGGCAGCCCAGCCCTCGTCGAAGAAAAGGTCCCCGGCAGCCCAGCCCTCGTCGAAGAAAAGGTCCCCGGCAGCCCAGCCCTCGTCGAAGAAAAGGTCCCCGGCAGCCCAGCCCTCGTCGAAGAAAAGGTCCCCGGCAGCCCAGCCCTCGTCGAAGAAAAGGTCCCCGGCAGCCCAGCCCTCGTCGAAGAAAAGGTCCCCGGCAGCCCAGCCCTCGTCGAAGAAAAGGTCCCCGGCAGCCCAGCCCTCGTCGAAAATTTTTTCTTTGGGAGCCCAGCCCTCGTCGAAGAAAAGGTCCCCGGCAGCCCAGCCCTCGTCGAAGAAAAGTTCCCCGGCAGCCCAGCCCTCGTCGAAGAAAAGTTCCCCGGCAGCCCAGCCCTCGTCGAAGAAAAGGTCCCCGGCAGCCCAGCCCTCGTCGAAAATTTTTTCTTTGGGAGCCCAGCCCTCGTCGAAGAAAAGGTCCCCGGCAGCCCAGCCCTCGTCGAAGAAAAGGTCCCCGGCAGCCCAGCCCTCGTCGAAAATTTTTTCTTTGGGAGCCCAGCCCTCGTCGAAGAAAAGGTCCCCGGCAGCCCAGCCCTCGTCGAAGAAAAGGTCCCCGGCAGCCCAGCCCTCGTCGAAGAAAAGGTCCCCGGCAGCCCAGCCCTCGTCGAAGAAAAGGTCCCCGGCAGCCCAGCCCTCGTCGAAGAAAAGGTCCCCGGCAGCCCAGCCCTCGTCGAAAATTTTTTCTTTTGGAGCCCAGCCCTCGTCGAAGAAAAGGTCCCCGGCAGCCCAGCCCTCGTCGAAGAAAAGGTCCCCGGCAGCCCAGCCCTCGTCGAAGAAAAGGTCCCCGGCAGCCTAGCCCTCGTCGAAAACTTTTTCTTTGGGATCCGAGCCCTCGTCGAAGAAAAGGTCCCCGGCAACCCAGCCCTCGTCGAAGAAAAGGTCCCCGGCAGCCCAGCCCTCGTCGAAGAAAAGGTCCCCGGCAGCCCAGCCCTCGTCGAAGAAAAGGTCCCCGGCAGCCCAGCCCTCGTCGAACAATTTTCTTTTGGAGCCCAGCCCTCGTCGAAAATTTTTGCTTTTGGAGCCCAGCTCTCGTCGAAAATTTTTGCTTTTGGAGCCCAGCCCTCGTCGAAGAAAAGGTCCCCGGCAGCCCAGCCCTCGTCGAAGAAAAGGTCCCCGGCAGCCCAGCCCTCGTCGAAAACTTTTTCTTTGGGATCCGAGCCCTCGTCGAAGAAAAGGTCCCCGGCAGCCCAGCCCTCGTCGAAGAAAAGGTCCCCGGCAGCCCAGCCCTCGTCGAAAATTTTTTCTTTTGGAGCCCAGCCCTCGTCGAAGAAAAGGTCCCCGGCAGCCCAGCCCTCCTCGAAGAAAAGGTCCCCGGAAGCCCAGCTCTCGTCGAAGAAAAGGTCCCCGGCAGCCCAGCCCTCGTCGAAAATTTTTTCTTTTGGAGCCCAGCCCTCGTCGAAGAAAAGGTCCCCGGCAGCCCAGCCCTCGTCGAAGAAAAGGTCCCCGGCAGCCCAGCCCTCGTCGAAGAAAAGGTCCCCGGCAGCCCAGCCCTCGTCGAAGAAAAGGTCCCCGGCAGCCCAGCCCTCGTCGAAAATTTTTTCTTTTGGAGCCCAGCCCTCGTCGAAGAAAAGGTCCCCGGCAGCCCAGCCCTCGTCGAAAAATTTTCTTTTGGAGCCCAGCCCTCGTCGAAAATTTTTGATTTTGGAGCCCAGCCCTCGTCGAAAATTTTTTCTTTTGGAGCCCAGCCCTCGTCGAAGAAAAGGTCCCCGGCAGCCCAGCCCTCGTCGAAGAAAAGGTCCCCGGCAGCCCAGCCCTCGTCGAAGAAAAGGTCCCCGGCAGCCCAGCCCTCGTCGAAGAAAAGGTCCCCGGCAGCCCAGCCCTCGTCGAAGAAAAGGTCCCCGGCAGCCCAGCCCTCGTCGAAGAAAAGGTCCCCGGCAGCCCAGCCCTCGTCGAAGAAAAGGTCCCCGGCAGCCCAGCCCTCGTCGAAAATTTTTTCTTTTGGAGCCCAGCCCTCGTCGAAGAAAAGGTCCCCGGCAGCCCAGCCCTCGTCGAAAACTTTTTCTTTGGGATCCGAGACCTCGTCGAAGAAAAGGTCCCCGGCAGCCCAGCCCTCGTCGAAGAAAAGGTCCCCGGCAGCCCAGCCCTCGTCGAAGAAAAGGTCCCCGGCAGCCCAGCCCTCGTCGAAGAAAAGGTCCCCGGCAGCCCAGCCCTCGTCGAAGAAAAGGTCCCCGGCAGCCCAGCCCTCGTCGAAGAAAAGGTCCCCGGCAGCCCAGCCCTCGTCGAAGAAAAGGTCCCCGGCAGCCCAGCCCTCGTCGAAGAAAAGGTCCCCGTCAGCCCAGCCCTCGTCGAAGAAAAGGTCCCCGGCAGCCCAGCCCTCGTCGAAGAAAAGGTCCCCGGCAGCCCAGCCCTCGTCGAAGAAAAGGTCCCCGGCAGCCCAGCCCTCGTCGAAGAAAAGGTCCCCGGCAGCCCAGCCCTCGTCGAAGAAAAGGTCCCCGGCAGCCCAGCCCTCGTCGAAAATTTTTTCTTTGGGAGCCCAGCCCTCGTCGAAGAAAAGGTCCCCGGCAGCCCAGCCCTCGTCGAAGAAAAGGTCCCCGGCAGCCCAGCCCTCGTCGAAAACTTTTTCTTTGGGATCCGAGCCCTCGTCGAAGAAAAGGTCCCCGGCAGCCCAGCCCTCGTCGAAAATTTTTTCTTTTGGAGCCCAGCCCTCGTCGAAGAAAAGGTCCCCGGCAGCCCAGCCCTCCTCGAAGAAAAGGTCCCCGGCAGCCCAGCCCTCGTCGAAGAAAAGGTCCCCGGCAGCCCAGCCCTCGTCGAAAATTTTTTCTTTTGGAGCCCAGACCTCGTCGAAAATTTTTTCTTTTGGAGCCCAGCCCTCGTCGAAGAAAAGGTCCCCGGCAGCCCAGCCCTCGTCGAAGAAAAGGTCCCCGGCAGCCCAGCCCTCGTCGAAGAAAAGGTCCCCGGCAGCCCAGCCCTCGTCGAAAATTTTTTCTTTTGGAGCCCAGCCCTCGTCGAAGAAAAGGTCCCCGGCAGCCCAGCCCTCGTCGAAAAATTTTCTTTTGGAGCCCAGCCCTCGTCGAAAATTTTTGCTTTTGGAGCCCAGCCCTCGTCGAAAATTTTTTCTTTTGGAGCCCAGCCCTCGTCGAAGAAAAGGTCCCCGGCAGCCCAGCCCTCGTCGAAGAAAAGGTCCCCGGCAGCCCAGCCCTCGTCGAAAACTTTTTCTTTGGGATCCGAGCCCTCGTCGAAGAAAAGGTCCCCGGCAGCCCAGCCCTCGTCGAAGAAAAGGTCCCCGGCAGCCCAGCCCTCGTCGAAAATTTTTTCTTTTGGAGCCCAGCCCTCGTCGAAGAAAAGGTCCCCGGCAGCCCAGCCCTCCTCGAAGAAAAGGTCCCCGGAAGCCCAGCCCTCGTCGAAGAAAAGGTCCCCGGCAGCCCAGCCCTCGTCGAAAATTTTTTCTTTTGGAGCCCAGCCCTCGTCGAAAATTTTTTCTTTTGGAGCCCAGCCCTCGTCGAAGAAAAGGTCCCCGGCAGCCCAGCCCTCGTCGAAGAAAAGGTCCCCGGCAGCCCAGCCCTCGTCGAAGAAAAGGTCCCCGGCAGCCCAGCCCTCGTCGAAGAAAAGGTCCCCGGCAGCCCAGCCCTCGTCGAAGAAAAGGTCCCCGGCAGCCCAGCCCTCGTCGAAAATTTTTTCTTTTGGAGCCCAGCCCTCGTCGAAGAAAAGGTCCCCGGCAGCCCAGCCCTCGTCGAAGAAAAGGTCCCCGGCAGCCCAGCCCTCGTCGAAGAAAAGGTCCCCGGCAGCCCAGCCCTCGTCGAAGAAAAGGTCCCCGGCAGCCCAGCCCTCGTCGAAGAAAAGGTCCCCGGCAGCCCAGCCCTCGTCGAAGAAAAGGTCCCCGGCAGCCCAGCCCTCGTCGAAGAAAAGGTCCCCGGCAGCCCAGCCCTCGTCGAAGAAAAGGTCCCCGGCAGCCCAGCCCTCGTCGAAGAAAAGGTCCCCGGCAGCCCAGCCCTCGTCGAAGAAAAGGTCCCCGGCAGCCCAGCCCTCGTCGAAGAAAAGGTCCCCGGCAGCCCAGCCCTCGTCGAAGAAAAGGTCCCCGGCAGCCCAGCCCTCGTCGAAGAAAAGGTCCCCGGCAGCCCAGCCCTCGTCGAAAATTTTTTCTTTTGGAGCCCAGCCCTCGTCGAAGAAAAGGTCCCCGGCAGCCCAGCCCTCCTCGAAGAAAAGGTCCCCGGCAGCCCAGCCCTCGTCGAAGAAAAGGTCCCCGGCAGCCCAGCCCTCGTCGAAAAATTTTCTTTTGGAGCCCAGCCCTCGTCGAAAAATTTTCTTTTGGAGCCCAGCCCTCGTCGAAAATTTTTTCTTTTGGAAGCCCAGCCCTCGTCGAAAATTTTGTCTTTGGGAGCCCAGCCCTCGTCGAAGAAAAGGTCCCCGGCAGCCCAGCCCTCGTCGAAGAAAAGGTCCCCGGCAGCCCAGCCCTCGTCGAAAATTTTTTCTTTTGGAGCCCAGCCCTCGTCGAAGAAAAGGTCCCCGGCAGCCCAGCCCTCGTCGAAGAAAAGGTCCCCGGCAGCCCAGCCCTCGTCGAAGAAATGGTCCCCGGCAGCCCAGCCCTCATCGAAAATTTTTTCTTTTGGAGCCCAGCCCTCGTCGAAGAAAAGGTCCCCGGCAGCCCAGCCCTCGTCGAAGAAAAGGTCCCCGGCAGCCCAGCCCTCGTCGAAAATTTTTTCTTTTGGAGCCCAGCCCTCGTCGAAGAAAAGGTCCCCGGCAGCCCAGCCCTCGTCGAAGAAAAGGTCCCCGGCAGCCCAGCCCTCCTCGAAGAAAAGGTCCCCGGCAGCCCAGCCCTCGTCGAAAAATTTTCTTTTGGAGCCCAGCCCTCGTCGAAAATTTTTTCTTTTGGAGCCCAGCCCTCGTCGAAAATTTTTTCTTTTGGAGCCCAGCCCTCGTCGAAGAAAAGGTCCCCGGCAGCCCAGCCCTCGTCGAAAATTTTTTCTTTGGGAGCCCAGCCCTCGTCGAAGAAAAGGTCCCCGGCAGCCCAGCCCTCGTCGAAGAAAAGGTCCCCGGCAGCCCAGCCCTCGTCGAAAATTTTTTCTTTTGGAGCCCAACCCTCGTCGAAAATTTTTTCTTTTGGAGCCCAGCCCTCGTCGAAGAAAAGGTCGCCGGCAGCCCAGCCCTCGTCGAAGAAAAGGTCGCCGGCAGCCCAGCCCTCGTCGAAGAAAAGGTCCCCGGCAGCCCAGCCCTCGTCGAAGAAAAGGTCCCCGGCAGCCCAGCCCTCGTCGAAAATTTTTTCTTTTGGAGCCCAGCCCTCGTCGAAGAAAAGGTCCCCGGCAGCCCAGCCCTCGTCGAAGAAAAGGTCCCCGGCAGCCCAGCCCTCGTCGAAGAAAAGGTCCCCGGCAGCCTAGCCCTCGTCGAAAACTTTTTCTTTGGAATCCGAGCCCTCGTCGAAGAAAAGGTCCCCGGCAGCCCAGCCCTCGTCGAAGAAAAGGTCCCCGGCAGCCCAGCCCTCGTCGAAAAATTTTCTTTTGGAGCCCAGCCCTCGTCGAAAATTTTTTCTTTTGGAGCCCAGCCCTCGTCGAAGAAAAGGTCCCCGGCAGCCCAGCCCTCGTCGAAGAAAAGGTCCCCGGCAGCCCAGCCCTCGTCGAAAATTTTTTCTTTTGGAGCCCAGCCCTCGTCGAAGAAAAGGTCCCCGGCAGCCCAGCCCTCGTCGAAGAAAAGGTCCCCGGCAGCCCAGCCCTCGTCGAAAATTTTTTTTTTTGGAGCCCAGCCCTCGTCAAAAATTTTTTCTTTTGGAGCCCAGCCCTCGTCGAAGAAAAGGTCCCCGGCAGCCCAGCCCTCGTCGAAAATTTTTTCTTTTGGAGCCCAGCCCTCGTCGAAGAAAAGGTCCCCGGCAGCCCAGCCCTCGTCGAAGAAAAGGTCCCCGGCAGCCCAGCCCTCGTCGAAAATTTTTTCTTTTGGAGCCCAGCCCTCGTCGAAGAAAAGGTCCCCGGCAGCCCAGCCCTCGTCGAAGAAAAGGTCCCCGGCAGCCCAGCCCTCGTCGAAAATTTTTTCTTTTGGAGCCCAGCCCTCGTCGAAGAAAAGGTCCCCGGCAGCCCAGCCCTCCTCGAAGAAAAGGTCCCCGGCAGCCCAGCCCTCGTCGAAGAAAAGGTCCCCGGCAGCCCAGCCCTCGTCGAAAATTTTTTCTTTTGGAGCCCAGCCCTCGTCGAAGAAAAGGTCCCCGGCAGCCCAGCCCTCGTCGAAGAAAAGGTCCCCGGCAGCCCAGCCCTCGTCGAAAATTTTTTCTTTTGGAGCCCAGCCCTCGTCGAAGAAAAGGTCCCCGGCAGCCCAGCCCTCGTCGAAGAAAAGGTCCCCGGCAGCCCAGCCCTCGTCGAAGAAAAGGTCCCCGGCAGCCCAGCCCTCGTCGAAGAAAAGGTCCCCGGCAGCCCAGCCCTCGTCGAAGAAAAGGTCCCCGGCAGCCCAGCCCTCGTCGAAGAAATGGTCCCCGGCAGCCCAGCCCTCGTCGAAGAAAAGGTCCCCGGCAGCCCAGCCCTCGTCGAAAATTTTTTCTTTTGGAGCCCAGCCCTCGTCGAAGAAAAGGTCCCCGGCAGCCCAGCCCTAGTCGAAGAAAAGGTCCCCGGCAGCCCAGCCCTCGTCGAAGAAAAGGTCCCCGGCAGCCCAGCCCTCGTCGAAGAAAAGGTCCCCGGCAGCCCAGCCCTCGTCGAAGAAAAGGTCCCCGGCAGCCCAGCCCTCGTCGAAGAAAAGGTCCCCGGCAGCCCAGCCCTCGTCGAAAATTTTTTCTTTTGGAGCCCAGCCCTCGTCGAAGAAAAGGTCCCCGGCAGCCCAGCCCTAGTCGAAGAAAAGGTCCCCGGCAGCCCAGCCCTCGTCGAAAATTTTTTCTTTTGGAGCCCAGCCCTCGTCGAAGAAAAGGTCCCCGGCAGCCCAGCCCTCCTCGAAGAAAAGGTCCCCAGCAGCCCAGCCCTCCTCGAAGAAAAGGTCCCCGGCAGCCCAGCCCTCCTCGAAGAAAAGGTACCCGGCAGCCCAGCCCTCGTCGAAGAAAAGGTCCCCGGCAGCCCAGCCCTCGTCGAAAATTTTTTCTTTTGGAGCCCAGCCCTCGTCGAAGAAAAGGTCCCCGGCAGCCCAGCCCTCGTCGAAGAAAAGGTCCCCGGCAGCCCAGCCCTCCTCGAAGAAAAGGTCCCCGGCAGCCCAGCCCTCGTCGAAAAATTTTCTTTTGGAGCCCAGCCCTCGTCGAAAATTTTTTCTTTTGGAGCCCAGCCCTCGTCGAAAATTTTTTCTTTGGGAGCCCAGCCCTCGTCGAAGAAAAGGTCCCCGGCAGCCCAGCCCTCGTCGAAGAAAAGGTCCCCGGCAGCCCAGCCCTCGACGAAAATTTTTTCTTTTGGAGCCCAACCCTCGTCGAAAATTTTTTCTTTTGGAGCCCAGCCCTCGTCGAAGAAAAGGTCGCCGGCAGCCCAGCCCTCGTCGAAGAAAAGGTCCCCGGCAGCCCAGCCCTCGTCGAAGAAAAGGTCCCCGGCAGCCCAGCCCTCGTCGAAGAAAAGGTCCCCGGCAGCCCAGCCCTCGTCGAAGAAAAGGTCCCCGGCAGCCCAGCCCTCGTCGAAAATTTTTTCTTTTGGAGCCCAGCCCTCGTCGAAAATTTTTTCTTTTGGAGCCCAGCCCTCGTCGAAGAAAAGGTCCCCGGCAGCCCAGCCCTCGTCGAAGAAAAGGTCCCCGGCAGCCCAGCCCTCGTCGAAGAAAAGGTCCCCGGCAGCCCAGCCCTCGTCGAAGAAAAGGTCCCCGGCAGCCCAGCCCTCGTCGAAGAAAAGGTCCCCGGCAGCCCAGCCCTCGTCGAAGAAAAGGTCCCCGGCAGCCCAGCCCTCGTCGAAGAAAAGGTCCCCGGCAGCCCAGCCCTCGTCGAAAATTTTTTCTTTTGGAGCCCAGCCCTCGTCGAAGAAAAGGTCCCCGGCAGCCCAGCCCTCGTCGAAAATTTTTTCTTTTGGAGCCCAGCCCTCGTCAAAGAAAAGGTCCCCGGCAGCCCAGCCCTCGTCGAAAATTTTTTCTTTTGGAGCCCAGCCCTCGTCGAAAATTTTTTTTTTTGGAGCCCAGCCCTCGTCAAAAATTTTTTCTTTTGGAGCCCAGCCCTCGTCGAAGAAAAGGTCCCCGGCAGCCCAGCCCTCGTCGAAGAAAAGGTCCCCGGCAGCCCAGCCCTCGTCGAAAATTTTTTCTTTTGGAGCCCAGCCCTCGTCGAAGAAAAGGTCCCCGGCAGCCCAGCCCTCGTCGAAGAAAAGTTCCCCGGCAGCCGAGGCCTCGTCGAAGAAAAGGTCCCCGGCAGCCCAGCCCTCGTCGAAGAAAAGGTCCCCGGCAGCCCAGCCCTCGTCGAAGAAAAGGTCCCCAGCAGCCCAGCCCTCGTCGAAGAAAAGGTCCCCGGCAGCCCAGCCCTCGTCGAAGAAAAGGTCCCCGGCAGCCCAGCCCTCGTCGAAGAAAAGGTCCCCGGCAGCCCAGCCCTCGTCGAAGAAAAGGTCCCCGGCAGCCCAGCCCTCGTCGAAAATTTTTTCTTTTGGAGCCCAGCCCTCGTCGAAGAAAAGGTCCCCGGCAGCCCAGCCCTAGTCGAAGAAAAGGTCCCCGGCAGCCCAGCCCTCGTCGAAAATTTTTTCTTTTGGAGCCCAGCCCTCGTCGAAGAAAAGGTCCCCGGCAGCCCAGCCCTCCTCGAAGAAAAGGTCCCCGGCAGCCCAGCCCTCGTCGAAGAAAAGGTCCCCGGCAGCCCAGCCCTCGTCGAAAATTTTTTCTTTTGGAGCCCAGCCCTCGTCGAAGAAAAGGTCCCCGGCAGCCCAGCCCTCGTCGAAGAAAAGGTCCCCGGCAGCCCAGCCCTCGTCGAAGAAAAGGTCCCCGGCAGCCCAGCCCTCGTCGAAAATTTTTTCTTTTGGAGCCCAGCCCTCGTCGAAGAAAAGGTCCCCGGCAGCCCAGCCCTCGTCGAAAATTTTTTCTTTTGGAGCCCAGCCCTCGTCGAAAATTTTTTTTTTTGGAGCCCAGCCCTCGTCAAAAATTTTTTATTTTGGAGCCCAGCCCTCGTCGAAGAAAAGGTCCCCGGCAGCCCAGCCCTCGTCGAAGAAAAGGTCCCCGGCAGCCCAGCCCTCGTCGAAGAAAAGGTCCCCGGCAGCCCAGCCCTCGTCGAAAATTTTTTCTTTTGGAGCCCAGCCCTCGTCGAAGAAAAGGTCCCCGGCAGCCCAGCCCTCCTCGAAGAAAAGGTCCCCGGCAGCCCAGCCCTCCTCGAAGAAAAGGTCCCCGGCAGCCCAGCCCTCGTCGAAGAAAAGGTCCCCGGCAGCCCAGCCCTCGTCGAAGAAAAGGTCCCCGGCAGCCCAGCCCTCGTCGAAAATTTTTTCTTTTGGAGCCCAGCCCTCGTCGAAGAAAAGGTCCCCGGCAGCCCAGCCCTAGTCGAAGAAAAGGTCCCCGGCAGCCCAGCCCTCGTCGAAAATTTTTTCTTTTGGAGCCCAGCCCTCGTCGAAGAAAAGGTCCCCGGCAGCCCAGCCCTCGTCGAAGAAAAGGTCCCCGGCAGCCCAGCCCTCGTCGAAAATTTTTTCTTTTGGAGCCCAGCCCTCGTCGAAGAAAAGGTCCCCGGCAGCCCAGCCCTCGTCGAAGAAAAGGTCCCCGGCAGCCCAGCCCTCCTCGAAGAAAAGGTCCCCGGCAGCCCAGCCCTCGTCGAAAAATTTTCTTTTGGAGCCCAGCCCTCGTCGAAAATTTTTTCTTTGGGAGCCCAGCCCTCGTCGAAGAAAAGGTCCCCGGCAGCCCAGCCCTCGTCGAAGAAAAGGTCCCCGGCAGCCCAGCCCTCGTCGAAAATTTTTTCTTTTGGAGCCCAACCCTCGTCGAAAATTTTTTCTTTTGGAGCCCAGCCCTCGTCGAAGAAAAGGTCGCCGGCAGCCCAGCCCTCGTCGAAGAAAAGGTCCCCGGCAGCCCAGCCCTCGTCGAAGAAAAGGTCCCCGGCAGCCCAGCCCTCGTCGAAGAAAAGGTCCCCGGCAGCCCAGCCCTCGTCGAAGAAAAGGTCCCCGGCAGCCCAGCCCTCGTCGAAAATTTTTTCTTTTGGAGCCCAGCCCTCGTCGAAGAAAAGGTCCCCGGCAGCCCAGCCCTCGTCGAAGAAAAGGTCCCCGGCAGCCCAGCCCTCGTCGAAAATTTTTTCTTTTGGAGCCCAGCCCTCGTCGAAGAAAAGGTCCCCGGCAGCCCAGCCCTCCTCGAAGAAAAGGTCCCCGGCAGCCCAGCCCTCGTCGAAGAAAAGGTCCCCGGCAGCCCAGCCCTCGTCGAAAATTTTTTCTTTTGGAGCCCAGCCCTCGTCGAAGAAAAGGTCCCCGGCAGCCCAGCCCTCGTCGAAGAAAAGGTCCCCGGCAGCCCAGCCCTCGTCGAAGAAAAGGTCCCCGGCAGCCCAGCCCTCGTCGAAAATTTTTTCTTTTGGAGCCCAGCCCTCGTCGAAGAAAAGGTCCCCGGCAGCCCAGCCCTCGTCGAAAATTTTTTCTTTTGGAGCCCAGCCCTCGTCGAAAATTTTTTTTTTTGGAGCCCAGCCCTCGTCAAAAATTTTTTATTTTGGAGCCCAGCCCTCGTCGAAGAAAAGGTCCCCGGCAGCCCAGCCCTCGTCGAAGAAAAGGTCCCCGGCAGCCCAGCCCTCGTCGAAGAAAAGGTCCCCGGCAGCCCAGCCCTCGTCGAAAATTTTTTCTTTTGGAGCCCAGCCCTCGTCGAAGAAAAGGTCCCCGGCAGCCCAGCCCTCCTCGAAGAAAAGGTCCCCGGCAGCCCAGCCCTCCTCGAAGAAAAGGTCCCCGGCAGCCCAGCCCTCGTCGAAGAAAAGGTCCCCGGCAGCCCAGCCCTCGTCGAAGAAAAGGTCCCCGGCAGCCCAGCCCTCGTCGAAAATTTTTTCTTTTGGAGCCCAGCCCTCGTCGAAGAAAAGGTCCCCGGCAGCCCAGCCCTAGTCGAAGAAAAGGTCCCCGGCAGCCCAGCCCTCGTCGAAAATTTTTTCTTTTGGAGCCCAGCCCTCGTCGAAGAAAAGGTCCCCGGCAGCCCAGCCCTCGTCGAAGAAAAGGTCCCCGGCAGCCCAGCCCTCGTCGAAAATTTTTTCTTTTGGAGCCGAGCCCTCGTCGAAGAAAAGGTCCCCGGCAGCCCAGCCCTCGTCGAAGAAAAGGTCCCCGGCAGCCCAGCCCTCCTCGAAGAAAAGGTCCCCGGCAGCCCAGCCCTCGTCGAAAAATTTTCTTTTGGAGCCCAGCCCTCGTCGAAAATTTTTTCTTTGGGAGCCCAGCCCTCGTCGAAGAAAAGGTCCCCGGCAGCCCAGCCCTCGTCGAAGAAAAGGTCCCCGGCAGCCCAGCCCTCGTCGAAGAAAAGGTCCCCGGCAGCCCAGCCCTCGTCGAAGAAAAGGTCCCCGGCAGCCCAGCCCTCGTCGAAGAAAAGGTCCCCGGCAGCCCAGCCCTCGTCGAAAATTTTTTCTTTTGGAGCCCAGCCCTCGTCGAAGAAAAGGTCCCCGGCAGCCCAGCCCTTGTCGAAGAAAAGGTCCCCGGCAGCCCAGCCCTCGTCGAAGAAAAGGTCCCCGGCAGCCCAGCCCTCGTCGAAGAAAAGGTCCCCGGCAGCCTAGCCCTCGTCGAAAACTTTTTCTTTGGGATCCGAGCCCTCGTCGAAGAAAAGGTCCCCGGCAGCCCAGCCCTCGTCGAAGAAAAGGTCCCCGGCAGCCCAGCCCTCGTCGAAAAATTTTCTTTTGGAGCCCAGCCCTCGTCGAAAATTTTTTCTTTTGGAGCCCAGCCCTCGTCGAAGAAAAGGTCCCCGGCAGCCCAGCCCTCGTCGAAGAAAAGGTCCCCGGCAGCCCAGCCCTCGTCGAAAATTTTTTCTTTTGGAGCCCAGCCCTCGTCGAAGAAAAGGTCCCCGGCAGCCCAGCCCTCGTCGAAGAAAAGGTCCCCGGCAGCCCAGCCCTCGTCGAAAATTTTTTTTTTTGGAGCCCAGCCCTCGTCAAAAATTTTTTCTTTTGGAGCCCAGCCCTCGTCGAAGAAAAGGTCCCCGGCAGCCCAGCCCTCGTCGAAGAAAAGGTCCCCGGCAGCCCCAGCCCTCGTCGAAGAAAAGGTCCCCGGCAGCCCAGCCCTCGACGAAAATTTTTTCTTTTGGAGCCCAGCCCTCGTCGAAGAAAAGGTCCCCGGCAGCCCAGCCCTCGTCGAAGAAAAGGTCCCCGGCAGCCCAGCCCTCGTCGAAAGAAAAGGTCCCCGGCAGCCCAGCCCTCGTCGAAGAAAAGGTCCCCGGCAGCCCAGCCCTCGTCGAAGAAAAGGTCCCCGGCAGCCCAGCCCTCGTCGAAGAAAAGGTCCCCGGCAGCCCAGCCCTCGTCGAAGAAATGGTCCCCGGCAGCCCAGCCCTCGTCGAAGAAAAGGTCCCCGGCAGCCCAGCCCTCGTCGAAAATTTTTTCTTTTGGAGCCCAGCCCTGTCGAAGAAAAGGTCCCCGGCAGCCCAGCCCTCGTCGAAGAAAAGGTCCCCGGCAGCCCAGCCCTCGTCGAAGAAAAGGTCCCCGGCAGCCCAGCCCTCGTCGAAGAAAAGGTCCCCGGCAGCCCAGCCCTCGTCGAAGAAAAGGTCCCCGGCAGCCCAGCCCTCGTCGAAGAAAAGGTCCCCGGCAGCCCAGCCCTCGTCGAAGAAAAGGTCCCCGGCAGCCCAGCCCTCGTCGAAGAAAAGGTCCCCGGCAGCCCAGCCCTCGTCGAAGAAAAGGTCCCCGGCAGCCCAGCCCTCGTCGAAGAAAAGGTCCCCGGCAGCCCAGCCCTCGTCTAAAAATTTTCTTTTGGAGCCCAGCCCTCGTCGAAGAAAAGGTCCCCGGCAGCCCAGCCCTCGTCGAAGAATAGGTGCCCGGCAGCCCAGCCCTCGTCGAAGAAAAGGTCCCCGGGAGCCCAGCCCTCGTCGAAAATTTTGTCTTTTGGAGCCCAGCCCTCGTCGAAGAAAAGGTCCCCGGCAGCCCAGCCCTCGTCGAAGAAAAGGTCCCCGGCAGCCCAGCCCTCGTCGAAGAAAAGATCCCCGGCAGCCCAGCCCTCGTCGAAAATTTTTTCTTTTGGAGCCCAGCCCTCGTCGAAGAAAAGGTCCCCGGCAGCCCAGCCCTCGTCGAAGAAAAGGTCCCCGGCAGCCCAGCCCTCGTCGAGGAAAAGGTCCCCGGCAGCCCAGCCCTCGTCGAGGAAAAGGTCCCCGGCAGCCCAGCCCTCGTCGAGGAAAAGGTCCCCGGCAGCCCAGCCCTCGTCGAGGAAAAGGTCCCCGGCAGCCCAGCCCTCGTCGAAGAAAAGGTCCCCGGCAGCCCAGCCCTCGTCGAAGAAAAGGTCCCCGGCAGCCCAGCCCTCGTCGAAGAAAAGGTCCCCGGCAGCCCAGACCTCCTCGAAGAAAAGGTCCCCGGCAGCCCAGCCCTCGTCGAAGAAAAGGTCCCCGGCAGCCCAGCCCTCGTCGAAGAAAAGGTCCCCGGCAGCCGAGGCCTCGTCGAAGAAAAGGTCCCCGGCAGCCGAGGCCTCGTCGAAGAAAAGGTCCCCGGCAGCCCAGCCCTCGTCGAAGAAAAGGTCCCCGGCAGCCCAGCCCTCCTCGAAAAGGTCCCCGGCAGCCCAGCCCTCCTCGAAAATATTTCTTTTGGAGCCCAGCCCTCGTCGAAGAAAAGGTCCCCGGCAGCCGAGGCCTCGTCGAAGAAAAGGTCCCCGGCAGCCCAGCCCTCGTCGAAAATTTTTTCTTTTGGAGCCCAGCCCTCGTGGAAAATTTTTTCTTTTGGAGCCCAGCCCTCGTCGAAGAAAAGGTCCCCGGCAGCCCAGCCCTCGTCGAAGAAAAGGTCCCCGGCAGCCCAGCCCTCGTCGAAGAAAAGGTCCCCGGCAGCCCAGCCCTCGTCGAAGAAAAGGTCCCCGGCAGCCCAGCCCTCGTCGAAGAAAAGGTCCCCGGCAGCCCAGCCCTCGTCGAAGAAAAGGTCCCCGGCAGCCCAGCCCTCGTCGAAGAAAAGGTCCCCGGCACCCCAGCCCTCGTCGAAGAAAAGGTCCCCGGCAGCCCAGCCCTCGTCGAAGAAAAGGTCCCCGGCACCCCAGCCCTCGTCGAAGAAAAGGTCCCCGGCAGCCCAGCCCTCGTCGAAGAAAAGGTCCCCGGCAGCCCAGCCCTCGTCGAAAATTTTTTCTTTTGGAGCCCAGCCCTCGTCGAAGAAAAGGTCCCCGGCAGCCGAGGCCTCGTCGAAGAAAAGGTCCCCGGCAGCCCAGCCCTCGTCGAAAATTTTTTCTTTTGGAGCCCAGCCCTCGTGGAAAATTTTTTCTTTTGGAGCCCAGCCCTCGTCGAAGAAAAGGTCCCCGGCAGCCCAGCCCTCGTCGAAGAAAAGGTCCCCGGCAGCCCAGCCCTCGTCGAAGAAAAGGTCCCCGGCAGCCTAGCCCTCGTCGAAAATTTTTTCTTTTGGAGCCCAGCCCTCGTCGAAGAAAAGTTCCCCGGCAGCCGAGGCCTCGTCGAAGAAAAGGTCCCCGGCAGCCCAGCCCTCGTCGAAAATTTTTTCTTTTGGAGCCCAGCCCTCGTCGAAAATTTTTTCTTTTGGAGCCCAGCCCTCGTCGAAGAAAAGGTCCCCGGCAGCCCAGCCCTCGTCGAAGAAAAGGTCCCCGGCAGCCCAGCCCTCGTCGAAAATTTTTTCTTTTGGAGCCCAGCCCTCGTCGAAGAAAAGGTCCCCGGCAGCCGAGGCCTCGTCGAAGAAAAGGTCCCCGGCAGCCCAGCCCTCGTCGAAAATTTTTTCTTTTGGAGCCCAGCCCTCGTGGAAAATTTTTTCTTTTGGAGCCCAGCCCTCGTCGAAGAAAAGGTCCCCGGCAGCCCAGCCCTCGTCGAAGAAAAGGTCCCCGGCAGCCCAGCCCTCGTGGAAAATTTTTTCTTTTGGAGCCCAGCCCTCGTCGAAGAAAAGGTCCCCGGCAGCCCAGCCCTCGTCGAAGAAAAGGTCCCCGGCAGCCCAGCCCTCGTCGAAAATTTTTTCTTTTGGAGCCCAGCCCTTGTCGAAGAAAAGGTCCCCGGCAGCCCAGCCCTCGTCGAAGAAAAGGTCCCCAGCAGCCCAGCCCTCGTCGAAAATTTTTTCTTTTGGAGCCCAGCCCTCGTCGAAAATTTTTTCTTTTGCAGCCCAGCCCTCGTCGAAGAAAAGGTCCCCGGCAGCCCAGCCCTCGTCGAAAATTTTTTCTTTTGGAGCCCAGCCCTCGTCGAAAATTTTTTCTTTTGGAGCCCAGCCCTCGTCGAAGAAAAGGTCCCCGGCAGCCCAGCCCTCGTCGAAGAAAAGGTCCCCGGCAGCCCAGCCCTCGTCGAGAATTTTTTATTTGGGAGCCCAGCCCTCGTCGAAGAAAAGGTCCCCGGCAGCCCAGCCCTCGTCGAAGAAAAGGTCCCCGGCAGCCCAGCCCTCGTCGAAAATTTTTTCTTTTGGAGCCCAGCCCTCGTCGAAGAAAAGGTCCCCGGCAGCCCAGCCCTCGTCGAAGAAAAGGTCCCCGGCAGCCCAGCCCTCGTCGAAGAAAAGGTCCCCGGCAGCCCAGCCCTCGTCGAAGAAAAGGTCCCCGGCAGCCCAGCCCTCGTCGAAAATTTTTTTTTTGGAGCCCAGCCCTCGTCGAAGAAAAGGTCCCCGGCAGCCCAGCCCTCGTCGAAGAAAAGGTCCCCGGCAGCCCAGCCCTCGTCGAGAATTTTTTCTTCGGGAGCCGAGCCCTCGTCGAAGAAAAGGTCCCCGGCTGCCGAGCCGTCGTCGAGAATTTTTTCTTCGGGAGCAGAGCCCTCGTCGAAGAAAAGGTCCCCGGCAGCCCAGCCCTCGTCGAAGAAAAGGTCCCCGGCAGCCCAGCCCTCGTCGAAGAAAAGGTCCCCGGCAGCCCAGCCCTCGTCGAAGAAAAGGTCCCCGGCACCCCAGACCTCGTCGAAGAAAAGGTCCCCGGCAGCCCAGCCCTCGTCGAAGAAAAGGTCCGGGGCAGCCCAGCCCTCGTCGAAGAAAAGGTCCCCGGCAGCCCAGCCCTCGTCGAAGAAAAGGTCCCCGGCAGCCCAGCCCTCGTCGAAGAAAAGGTCCCCGGCACCCCAGACCTCGTCGAAGAAAAGGTCCCCGGCACCCCAGACCTCGTCGAAGAAAAGGTCCCCGGCACCCCAGACCTCGTCGAAGAAAAGGTCCCCGGCAGCCCAGCCCTCGTCGAAGAAAAGGTCCCCGGCAGCCCAGCCCTCGTCGAAGAAAAGGTCCCCGGCAGCCCAGCCCTCGTCGAAGAAAAGGTCCCCGGCAGCCCAGCCCTCGTCGAGAATTTTTTCTTCGGGAGCCGAGCCCTCGTCGAAGAAAAGGTCCCCGGCAGCCCAGCCCTCGTCGAAGAAAAGGTCCCCGGCAGCCCAGCCCTCGTCGAAGAAAAGGTCCCCGGCAGCCGAGGCCTCGTCGAAGAAAAGGTCCCCGGCACCCGAGGCCTCGTCGAAGAAAAGGTCCCCGGCAGCCCAGCCCTCGTCGAAGAAAAGGTCCCCGGCAGCCCAGCCCTCGTCGAAAATTTTTTCTTTTGGAGCCCAACCGTCGTCGAAAATTTTTTCTTTTGGAGCCCAGCCCTCGTCGAAGAAAAGGTCGCCGGCAGCCCAGCCCTCGTCGAAGAAAAGGTCCCCGGCAGCCCAGCCCTCGTCGAAGAAAAGGTCCCCGGCAGCCCAGCACTCGTCGAAAATTTTTTCTTTTGGAGCCTAGCCCTCGTCGAAGAAAAGGTCCCCGGCAGCCCAGCCCTCCTCGAAGAAAAGGTCCCCGGCAGCCCAGCCCTCATCGAGAATTTTTTCTTCGGGAGCCGAGCCCTCGTCGAAGAAAAGGTCCCCGGCAGCCCAGCCCTCGTCGAAGAAAAGGTCCCCGGCAGCCCAGCCCTCCTCGAAGAAAAGGTCCCCGGCAGCTCATCTCTCCTCGAAGAAAAGGTCCCCGGCAACCCAGCCCTCGTCGAAGAAAAGGTCCCCGGCAGCTCATCTCTCCTCGAAGAAAAGGTCCCCGGCAGCCCAGCCCTCGTCGAAGAAAAGGTCCCCGGCAGCCCAGCCCTCGTCGAAAATTTTTTCTTTAGGAGCCCAGCCCTCGTCGAAGAAAAGGTCCCCGGCAGCCCAGCCCTCGTCGAAGAAAAGGTCCCCGGCAGCCCAGCCCTCGTCGAAGAAAAGGTCCCTGGCAGCCCAGCCCTCGTCGAAGAAAAGGTCCCCGGCAGCCCAGCCCTCGTCGAAAAATTTTCTTTTGGAGCCCAGCCCTCGTCGAAAATTTTTTCTTTTGGAGCCCAGCCCTCGTCGAAAATTTTTTCTTTTGGAGCCCAGCCCTCGTCGAAGAAAAGGTCCCCGGCAGCCCAGCCCTCGTCGAAAATTTTTTCTTTGGGAGCCCAGCCCTCGTCAAAGAAAAGGTCCCCGGCAGCCCAGCCCTCGTCGAAAAAAAGGTCCCCGGCAGCCCAGCCCTCGTCGAAAATTTTTTCTTTTGGAGCCCAACCGTCGTCGAAAATATTTTCTTTTGGAGCCCAGCCCTCGTCGAAGAAAAGGTCGCCGGCAGCCCATCCCTCGTCGAAGAAAAGGTCCCCGGCAGCCCAGCCCTCGTCGAAGAAAAGGTCCCCGGCAGCCAAGCCCTCGTCGAAAATTTTTTCTTTTGGAGCCCAGCCCTCGTCGAAGAAAAGGTCCCCGGCAGCCCAGCCCTCGTCGAAGAAAAGGTCCCCGGCAGCCCAGCCCTCGTCGAAGAAAAGGTCCCCGGCAGCCCAGCCCTCGTCGAAGAAAAGCTCCCCGGCAGCCCAGCCCTCGTCGAAGAAAAGCTCCCCGGCAGCCCAGCCCTCGTCGAAGAAAAGGTCCCCGGCAGCCCAGCCCTCGTCGAAGAAAAGCTCCCCGGCAGCCCAGCCCTCGTCGAAGAAAAGCTCCCCGGCAGCCCAGCCCTCGTCGAAGAAAAGCTCCCCGGCAGCCCAGCCCTCGTCGAAGAAAAGCTCCCCGGCAGCCCAGCCCTCGTCGAAGAAAAGCTCCCCGGCAGCCCAGCCCTCGTCGAAAAATTTTCTTTTGGAGCCCAGCCCTCGTCGAAAAATTTTCTTTTGGAGCCCAGCCCTCGTCGAAAATTTTTTCTTTTGGAGCCCAGCCCTCGTCGAAAATTTTTTCTTTTGGAGCCCAGCCCTCGTCGAAGAAAAGGTCCCCGGCAGCCCAGCCCTCGTCGAAAATTTTTTCTTTTGGAGCCCAGCCCTCGTCGAAGAAAAGGTCGCCGGCAGCCCAGCCCTCGTCGAAGAAAAGGTCCCCGGCAGCCCAGCCCTCGTCGAAGAAAAGGTCCCCGGCAGCCAAGCCCTCGTCGAAAATTTTTTCTTTTGGAGCCCAGCCCTCGTCGAAGAAAAGGTCCCCGGCAGCCCAGCCCTCGTCGAAGAAAAGGTCCCCGGCAGCCCAGCCCTCGTCGAAGAAAAGGTCCCCGGCAGCCCAGCCCTCGTCGAAGAAAAGCTCCCCGGCAGCCCAGCCCTCGTCGAAGAAAAGCTCCCCGGCAGCCCAGCCCTCGTCGAAGAAAAGCTCCCCGGCAGCCCAGCCCTCGTCGAAGAAAAGCTCCCCGGCAGCCCAGCCCTCGTCGAAGAAAAGCTCCCCGGCAGCCCAGCCCTCGTCGAAGAAAAGCTCCCCGGCAGCCCAGCCCTCGTCGAAGAAAAGCTCCCCGGCAGCCCAGCCCTCGTCGAAAAATTTTCTTTTGGAGCCCAGCCCTCGTCGAAAAATTTTCTTTTGGAGCCCAGCCCTCGTCGAAAATTTTTTCTTTTGGAGCCCAGCCCTCGTCGAAAATTTTTTCTTTTGGAGCCCAGCCCTCGTCGAAAATTTTTTCTTTTGGAGCCCAGCCCTCGTCGAAGAAAAGGTCCCCGGCAGCCCAGCCCTCGTCGAAGAAAAGGTCCCCGGCAGCCCAGCCCTCGTCGAAGAAAAGGTCCCCGGCAGCCCAGCCCTCGTCGAAGAAAAGGTCCCCGGCAGCCCAGCCCTCGTCGAAGAAAAGGTCCCCGGCAGCCCAGCCCTCGTCGAAGAAAAGGTCCCCGGCAGCCCAGCCCTCGTCGAAGAAAAGGTCCCCGGCAGCCCAGCCCTCGTCGAAGAAAAGGTCCCCGGCAGCCCAGCCCTCCTTGAAGAAAAGGTCCCCGGCAGGCCAGCCCTCCTCGAAGAAAAGGTCCCCGGCAGCCCAGCCCTCCTCGAAGAAAAGGTCCCCGGCAGCCCAGCCCTCCTCGAAGAAAAGGTCCCCGGCAGCCCAGCCCTCGTCGAAGAAAAGGTCCCCGGCAGCCCAGCCCTCCTCGAAGAAAAGGTCCCCGGCAGCCCAGCCCTCGTCGAAGAAAAGGTCCCCGGCAGCCCAGCCCTCCTCGAAGAAAAGGTCCCCGGCAGCCCAGCCCTCGTCGAAGAAAAGGTCCCCGGCAGCCCAGCCCTCGTCGAAGAAAAGGTCCCCGGCAGCCCAGCCCTCGTCGAAGAAAAGCTCCCCGGCAGCCCAGCCCTCGTCGAAGAAAAGCTCCCCGGCAGCCCAGCCCTCGTCGAAGAAAAGCTCCCCGGCAGCCCAGCCCTCGTCGAAGAAAAGCTCCCCGGCAGCCCAGCCCTCGTCGAAAAATTTTCTTTTGGAGCCCAGCCCTCGTCGAAAAATTTTCTTTTGGAGCCCAGCCCTCGTCGAAAATTTTTTCTTTTGGAGCCCAGCCCTCGTCGAAAATTTTTTCTTTTGGAGCCCAGCCCTCGTCGAAAATTTTTTCTTTTGGAGCCCAGCCCTCGTCGAAGAAAAGGTCCCCGGCAGCCCAGCCCTCGTCGAAGAAAAGGTCCCCGGCAGCCCAGCCCTCGTCGAAGAAAAGGTCCCCGGCAGCCCAGCCCTCGTCGAAGAAAAGGTCCCCGGCAGCCCAGCCCTCGTCGAAGAAAAGGTCCCCGGCAGCCCAGCCCTCGTCGAAGAAAAGGTCCCCGGCAGCCCAGCCCTCGTCGAAGAAAAGGTCCCCGGCAGCCCAGCCCTCGTCGAAGAAAAGGTCCCCGGCAGCCCAGCCCTCGTCGAAGAAAAGGTCCCCGGCAGCCCAGCCCTCCTCGAAGAAAAGGTCCCCGGCAGCCCAGCCCTCCTCGAATAAAAGGTCCCCGGCAGCCCAGCCCTCCTCGAAGAAAAGGTCCCCGGCAGCCCAGCCCTCCTCGAAGAAAAGGTCCCCGGCAGCCCAGCCCTCCTCGAAGAAAAGGTCCCCGGCAGCCCAGCCCTCCTCGAAGAAAAGGTCCCCGGCAGCCCAGCCCTCCTCGAAGAAAAGCTCCCCGGCAGCCCAGCCCTCGTCGAAGAAAAGCTCCCCGGCAGCCCAGCCCTCGTCGAAGAAAAGCTCCCCGGCAGCCCAGCCCTCGTCGAAGAAAAGCTCCACCGGCAGCCCAGCCCTCGTCGAAGAAAAGCTCCCCGGCAGCCCAGCCCTCGTCGAAGAAAAGCTCCCCGGCAGCCCAGCCCTCGTCGAAGAAAAGCTCCCCGGCAGCCCAGCCCTCGTCGAAGAAAAGCTCCCCGGCAGCCCAGCCCTCGTCGAAGAAAAGCTCCCCGGCAGCCCAGCCCTCGTCGAAAAATTTTCTTTTGGAGCCCAGCCCTCGTCGAAAAATTTTCTTTTGGAGCCCAGCCCTCGTCGAAAATTTTTTCTTTTGGAGCCCAGCCCTCGTCGAAGAAAAGGTCCCCGGCAGCCCAGCCCTCGTCGAAAATTTTTTCTTTTGGAGCCCAGCCCTCGTCGAAGAAAAGGTCGCCGGCAGCCCAGCCCTCGTCGAAGAAAAGGTCCCCGGCAGCCCAGCCCTCGTCGAAGAAAAGGTCCCCGGCAGCCAAGCCCTCGTCGAAAATTTTTTCTTTTGGATCCCAGCCCTCGTCGAAGAAAAGGTCCCCGGCAGCCCAGCCCTCGTCGAAGAAAAGGTCCCCGGCAGCCCAGCCCTCGTCGAAGAAAAGGTCCCCGGCAGCCCAGCCCTCGTCGAAGAAAAGGTCCCCGGCAGCCCAGCCCTCGTCGAAGAAAAGGTCCCCGGCAGCCCAGCCCTCGTCGAAGAAAAGGTCCCCGGCAGCCCAGCCCTCGTCGAAGAAAAGGTCCCCGGCAGCCCAGCCCTCGTCGAAGAAAAGGTCCCCGGCAGCCAAGCCCTCGTCGAAAATTTTTTCTTTTGGAGCCCAGCCCTCGTCGAAGAAAAGGTCCCCGGCAGCCCAGCCCTCGTCGAAGAAAAGGTCCCCGGCAGCCCAGCCCTCGTCGAAGAAAAGGTCCCCGGCAGCCCAGCCCTCGTCGAAGAAAAGCTCCCCGGCAGCCCAGCCCTCGTCGAAGAAAAGCTCCCCGGCAGCCCAGCCCTCGTCGAAGAAAAGCTCCCCGGCAGCCCAGCCCTCGTCGAAGAAAAGCTCCCCGGCAGCCCAGCCCTCGTCGAAGAAAAGCTCCCCGGCAGCCCAGCCCTCGTCGAAGAAAAGCTCCCCGGCAGCCCAGCCCTCGTCGAAAAATTTTCTTTTGGAGCCCAGCCCTCGTCGAAAAATTTTCTTTTGGAGCCCAGCCCTCGTCGAAAATTTTTTCTTTTGGAGCCCAGCCCTCGTCGAAAATTTTTTCTTTTGGAGCCCAGCCCTCGTCGAAAATTTTTTCTTTTGGAGCCCAGCCCTCGTCGAAGAAAAGGTCCCCGGCAGCCCAGCCCTCGTCGAAGAAAAGGTCCCCGGCAGCCCAGCCCTCGTCGAAGAAAAGGTCCCCGGCAGCCCAGCCCTCGTCGAAGAAAAGGTCCCCGGCAGCCCAGCCCTCGTCGAAGAAAAGGTCCCCGGCAGCCCAGCCCTCGTCGAAGAAAAGGTCCCCGGCAGCCCAGCCCTCGTCGAAGAAAAGGTCCCCGGCAGCCCAGCCCTCGTCGAAGAAAAGGTCCCCGGCAGCCCAGCCCTCGTCCAAGAAAAGGTCCCCGGCAGCCCAGCCCTCGTCGAAGAAAAGGTCCCCGGCAGCCCAGCCCTCCTCGAAGAAAAGGTCCCCGGCAGCCCAGCCCTCCTCGAAGAAAAGGTCCCCGGCAGCCCAGCCCTCCTCGAAGAAAAGGTCCCCGGCAGCCCAGCCCTCCTCGAAGAAAAGGTCCCCGGCAGCCCAGCCCTCCTCGAAGAAAAGGTCCCCGGCAGCCCAGCCCTCGTCGAAGAAAAGGTCCCCGGCAGCCCAGCCCTCGTCGAAGAAAAGGTCCCCGGCAGCCCAGCCCTCGTCGAAGAAAAGGTCCCCGGCAGCCCAGCCCTCGTCGAAGAAAAGGTCCCCGGCAGCCCAGCCCTCGTCGAAGAAAAGGTCCCCGGCAGCCCAGCCCTCGTCGAAGAAAAGCTCCCCGGCAGCCCAGCCCTCGTCGAAGAAAAGCTCCCCGGCAGCCCAGCCCTCGTCGAAGAAAAGCTCCCCGGCAGCCCAGCCCTCGTCGAAGAAAAGCTCCCCGGCAGCCCAGCCCTCGTCGAAAAATTTTCTTTTGGAGCCCAGCCCTCGTCGAAAAATTTTCTTTTGGAGCCCAGCCCTCGTCGAAAATTTTTTCTTTTGGAGCCCAGCCCTCGTCGAAAATTTTTTCTTTTGGAGCCCAGCCCTCGTCGAAAATTTTTTCTTTTGGAGCCCAGCCCTCGTCGAAGAAAAGGTCCCCGGCAGCCCAGCCCTCGTCGAAGAAAAGGTCCCCGGCAGCCCAGCCCTCGTCGAAGAAAAGGTCCCCGGCAGCCCAGCCCTCGTCGAAGAAAAGGTCCCCGGCAGCCCAGCCCTCGTCGAAGAAAAGGTCCCCGGCAGCCCAGCCCTCGTCGAAGAAAAGGTCCCCGGCAGCCCAGCCCTCGTCGAAGAAAAGGTCCCCGGCAGCCCAGCCCTCGTCGAAGAAAAGGTCCCCGGCAGCCCAGCCCTCCTCGAAGAAAAGGTCCCCGGCAGCCCAGCCCTCCTCGAAGAAAAGGTCCCCGGCAGCCCAGCCCTCCTCGAAGAAAAGGTCCCCGGCAGCCCAGCCCTCCTCGAAGAAAAGGTCCCCGGCAGCCCAGCCCTCCTTGAAGAAAAGGTCCCCGGCAGCCCAGCCCTCGTCGAAGAAAAGGTCCCCGGCAGCCCAGCCCTCGTCGAAGAAAAGGTCCCCGGCAGCCCAGCCCTCGTCGAAGAAAAGGTCCCCGGCAGCCCAGCCCTCGTCGAAGAAAAGGTCCCCGGCAGCCCAGCCCTCGTCGAAGAAAAGGTCCCCGGCAGCCCAGCCCTCGTCGAAGAAAAGGTCCCCGGCAGCCCAGCCCTCGTCGAAGAAAAGGTCCCCGGCAGCCCAGCCCTCGTCGAAGAAAAGGTCCCCGGCAGCCCAGCCCTCGTCGAAGAAAAGGTCCCCGGCAGCCCAGCCCTCGTCGAAGAAAAGGTCCCCGGCAGCCCAGCCCTCGTCGAAGAAAAGGTCCCCGGCAGCCCAGCCCTCGTCGAAGAAAAGGTCCCCGGCAGCCCAGCCCTCGTCGAAGAAAAGGTCCCCGGCAGCCCAGCCCTCGTCGAAGAAAAGGTCCCCGGCAGCCCAGCCCTCGTCGAAGAAAAGGTCCCCGGCAGCCCAGCCCTCGTCGAAGAAAAGGTCCCCGGCAGCCCAGCCCTCGTCGAAGAAAAGGTCCCCGGCAGCCCAGCCCTCGTCGAAGAAAAGGTCCCCGGCAGCCCAGCCCTCGTCGAAGAAAAGGTCCCCGGCAGCCGAGGCCTCGTCGAAGAAAAGGTCCCCGGCAGCCGAGGCCTCGTCGAAGAAAAGGTCCCCGGCAGCCGAGGCCTCGTCGAAGAAAAGGTCCCCGGCAGCCCAGCCCTCGTCGAAGAAAAGGTCCCCGGCAGCCCAGCCCTCGTCGAAGAAAAGGTCCCCGGCAGCCCAGCCCTCGTCGAAGAAAAGGTCCCCGGCAGCCCAGCCCTCGTCGAAGAAAAGGTCCCCGGCAGCCCAGCCCTCGTCGAAGAAAAGGTCCCCGGCAGCCCAGCCCTCGTCGAAGAAAAGGTCCCCGGCAGCCCAGCCCTCGTCGAAGAAAAGGTCCCCGGCAGCCCAGCCCTCGTCGAAGAAAAGGTCCCCGGCAGCCCAGCCCTCGTCGAAGAAAAGGTCCCCGGCAGCCCAGCCCTCGTCGAAGAAAAGGTCCCCGGCAGCCCAGCCCTCGTCGAAGAAAAGGTCCCCGGCAGCCCAGCCCTCGTCGAAGAAAAGGTCCCCGGCAGCCCAGCCCTCGTCGAAGAAAAGGTCCCCGGCAGCCCAGCCCTCGTCGAAGAAAAGGTCCCCGGCAGCCCAGCCCTCGTCGAAGAAAAGGTCCCCGGCAGCCCAGCCCTCGTCGAAGAAAAGGTCCCCGGCAGCCCAGCCCTCGTCGAAGAAAAGGTCCCCGGCAGCCCAGCCCTCGTCGAAGAAAAGGTCCCCGGCAGCCCAGCCCTCGTCGAAGAAAAGGTCCCCGGCAGCCCAGCCCTCGTCGAAGAAAAGGTCCCCGGCAGCCCAGCCCTCGTCGAAGAAAAGGTCCCCGGCAGCCCAGCCCTCGTCGAAGAAAAGGTCCCCGGCAGCCCAGCCCTCGTCGAAGAAAAGGTCCCCGGCAGCCCAGCCCTCGTCGAAGAAAAGGTCCCCGGCAGCCCAGCCCTCGTCGAAGAAAAGGTCCCCGGCAGCCCAGCCCTCGTCGAAGAAAAGGTCCCCGGCAGCCCAGCCCTCGTCGAAGAAAAGGTCCCCGGCAGCCCAGCCCTCGTCGAAGAAAAGGTCCCCGGCAGCCCAGCCCTCGTCGAAGAAAAGGTCCCCGGCAGCCCAGCCCTCGTCGAAGAAAAGGTCCCCGGCAGCCCAGCCCTCGTCGAAAATTTTTTCTTTTGGAGCCCAGCCCTCGTCGAAAATTTTTTCTTTTGGAGCCCAGCCCTCGTCGAAAATTTTTTCTTTTGGAGCCCAGCCCTCGTCGAAGAAAAGGTCCCCGGCAGCCCAGCCCTCGTCGAAGAAAAGGTCCCCGGCAGCCCAGCCCTCGTCGAAAATTTTTTCTTTTGGAGCCCAGCCCTCGTCGAAGAAAAGGTCCCCGGCAGCCCAGCCCTCGTCGAAGAAAAGGTCCCCGGCAGCCCAGCCCTCGTCGAAGAAAAGGTCCCCGGCAGCCCAGCCCTCGTCGAAGAAAAGGTCCCCGGCAGCCCAGCCCTCGTCGAAGAAAAGGTCCCCGGCAGCCCAGCCCTCGTCGAAAATTTTTTCTTTTGGAGCCCAGCCCTCGTCGAAGAAAAGGTCCCCGGCAGCCCAGCCCTCGTCGAAGAAAAGGTCCCCGGCAGCCCAGCCCTCGTCGAAAATTTTTTTTTTTGGAGCCCAGCCCTCGTCGAAAATTTTTTTTTTTGGAGCCCAGCCCTCGTCAAAAATTTTTTCTTTTGGAGCCCAGCCCTCGTCGAAGGAAAGGTCCCCGGCAGCCCAGCCCTCGTCGAAGGAAAGGTCCCCGGCAGCCCAGCCCTCGTCGAAGGAAAGGTCCCCGGCAGCCCAGCCCTCGTCGAAGGAAAGGTCCCCGGCAGCCCAGCCCTCGTCGAAGAAAAGGTCCCCGGCAGCCCAGCCCTCGTCGAAGAAAAGGTCCCCGGCAGCCCAGCCCTCGTCGAAGAAAAGGTCCCCGGCAGCCCAGCCCTCGTCGAAGAAAAGGTCCCCGGCAGCCCAGCCCTCGTCGAAAATTTTTTCTTTTGGAGCCCAGCCCTCGTCGAAGAAAAGGTCCCCGGCAGCCCAGCCCTCGTCGAAGAAAAGGTCCCCGGCAGCCCAGCCCTCGTCGAAAATTTTTTCTTTTGGAGCCCAGCCCTCGTCGAAGAAAAGGTCCCCGGCAGCCCAGCCCTCGTCGAAGCAAAGGTCCCCGGCAGCCCAGCCCTCGTCGAAAATTTTTTCTTTTGGAGCCCAGCCCTCGTCGAAGAAAAGGTCCCCGGCAGCCCAGCCCTCGTCGAAGAAAAGGTCCCTGGCAGCCCAGCCCTCGTCGAAAATTTTTTCTTTTGGAGCCCAGCCCTCGTCGAAGAAAAGGTCCCCGGCAGCCCAGCCCTCGTCGAAGAAAAGGTCCCCGGCAGCCCAGCCCTCGTCGAAAATTTTTTTTTTTGGAGCCCAGCCCTCATCGAAAATTTTTTTTTTTGGAGCCCAGCCCTCGTCAAAAATTTTTTCTTTTGGAGCCCAGCCCTCGTCGAAGGAAAGGTCCCCGGCAGCCCAGCCCTCGTCGAAGGAAAGGTCCCCGGCAGCCCAGCCCTCGTCGAAGGAAAGGTCCCCGGCAGCCCAGCCCTCGTCGAAGGAAAGGTCCCCGGCAGCCCAGCCCTCGTCGAAGGAAAGGTCCCCGGCAGCCCAGCCCTCATCGAAAATTTTTTCTTTTGGAGCCCAGCCCTCGTCGAAAATTTTTTCTTTTGGAGCCCAGCCCTCGTCGAAGAAAAGGTCCCCGGCAGCCCAGCCCTCGTCGAAGAAAAGGTCCCCGGCAGCCCAGCCCTCGTCGAAGAAAAGGTCCCCGGCAGCCCAGCCCTCGTCGAAAATTTTTTCTTTTGGAGCCCAGCCCTCGTCGAAGAAAAGGTCCCCGGCAGCCCAGCCCTCGTCGAAGAAAAGGTCCCCGGCAGCCCAGCCCTCGTCGAAAATTTTTTCTTTTAGAGCCCAGCCCTCGTCGAAGAAAAGGTCCCCGGCAGCCCAGCCCTCGTCGAAGAAAAGGTCCCCGGCAGCCCAGCCCTCGTCGAAAATTTTTTTTTTTGGAGCCCAGCCCTCGTCGAAAATTTTTTTTTTTGGAGCCCAGCCCTCGTCGAAGGAAAGGTCCCCGGCAGCCCAGCCCTCGTCGAAGGAAAGGTCCCCGGCAGCCCAGCCCTCGTCGAAGGAAAGGTCCCCGGCAGCCCAGCCCTCGTCGAAGGAAAGGTCCCCGGCAGCCCAGCCCTCGTCCAAGAAAAGGTCCCCGGCAGCCCAGCCCTCGTCGAAGAAAAGGTCCCCGGCAGCCCAGCCCTCGTCGAAGAAAAGGTCCCCGGCAGCCCAGCCCTCGTCGAAGAAAAGGTCCCCGGCAGCCCAGCCCTCGTCGAAGAAAAGGTCCCCGGCAGCCCAGCCCTCGTCGAAGAAAAGGTCCCCGGCAGCCCAGCCCTCGTCGAAGAAAAGGTCCCCGGCAGCCCAGCCCTCGTCGAAGAAAAGGTCCCCGGCAGCCCAGCCCTCGTCGAAGAAAAGGTCCCCGGCAGCCCAGCCCTCGTCGAAGAAAAGGTCCCCGGCAGCCCAGCCCTCGTCGAAGAAAAGGTCCCCGGCAGCCCAGCCCTCGTCGAAAATTTTTCCTTTTGGAGCCCAGCCCTCGTCGAAGAAAAGGTCCCCGGCAGCCCAGCCCTCGTCGAAGAAAAGGTCCCCGGCAGCCCAGCCCTCGTCGAAAATTTTTTCTTTTGGAGCCCAGCCCTCGTCGAAGGAAAGGTCCCCGGCAGCCCAGCCCTCGTCGAAGAAAAGGTCCCCGGCAGCCCAGCCCTCGTCGAAAATTTTTTTTTTTGGAGCCCAGCCCTCGTCGAAAATTTTTTTTTTTGGAGCCCAGCCCTCGTCAAAAATTTTTTCTTTTGGAGCCCAGCCCTCGTCGAAGGAAAGGTCCCCGGCAGCCCAGCCCTCGTCGAAGGAAAGGTCCCCGGCAGCCCAGCCCTCGTCGAAGGAAAGGTCCCCGGCAGCCCAGCCCTCGTCGAAAATTTTTTTTTTTGGAGCCCAGCCCTCGTCGAAAATTTTTTTTTTTGGAGCCCAGCCCTCGTCAAAAATTTTTTCTTTTGGAGCCCAGCCCTCGTCGAAGGAAAGGTCCCCGGCAGCCCAGCCCTCGTCGAAGGAAAGGTCCCCGGCAGCCCAGCCCTCGTCGAAGGAAAGGTCCCCGGCAGCCCAGCCCTCGTCGAAGGAAAGGTCCCCGGCAGCCCAGCCCTCGTCGAAGGAAAGGTCCCCGGCAGCCCAGCCCTCGTCGAAGGAAAGGTCCCCGGCAGCCCAGCCCTCGTCGAAGGAAAGGTCCCCGGCAGCCCAGCCCTCGTCGAAGGAAAGGTCCCCGGCAGCCCAGCCCTCGTCGAAGGAAAGGTCCCCGGCAGCCCAGCCCTCGTCGAAGGAAAGGTCCCCGGCAGCCCAGCCCTCGTCGAAGAAAAGGTCCCCGGCAGCCCAGCCCTCGTCGAAAATTTTTTCTTTTGGAGCCCAGCCCTCGTCGAAGAAAAGGTCCCCGGCAGCCCAGCCCTCGTCGAAGAAAAGGTCCCCGGCAGCCCAGCCCTCGTCGAAAATTTTTTCTTTTGGAGCCCAGCCCTCGTCGAAGAAAAGGTCCCCGGCAGCCCAGCCCTCGTCGAAAATTTTTTCTTTTGGAGCCCAGCCCTCGTCGAAGAAAAGGTCCCCGGCAGCCCAGCCCTCGTCGAAGAAAAGGTCCCCGGCAGCCCAGCCCTCGTCGAAAATTTTTTCTTTTGGAGCCCAGCCCTCGTCGAAGAAAAGGTCCCCGGCAGCCCAGCCCTCGTCGAAGAAAAGGTCCCCGGCAGCCCAGCCCTCGTCGAAAATTTTTTCTTTTGGAGCCCAGCCCTCGTCGAAGAAAAGGTCCCCGGCAGCCCAGCCCTCGTCGAAGAAAAGGTCCCCGGCAGCCCAGCCCTCGTCGAAAATTTTTTTTTTTGGAGCCCAGCCCTCGTCGAAAATTTTTTTTTTTGGAGCCCAGCCCTCGTCAAAAATGTTTTCTTTTGGAGCCCAGCCCTCGTCGAAGGAAAGGTCCCCGGCAGCCCAGCCCTCGTCGAAGGAAAGGTCCCCGGCAGCCCAGCCCTCGTCGAAGAAAAGGTCCCCGGCAGCCCAGCCCTCGTCGAAGGAAAGGTCCCCGGCAGCCCAGCCCTCGTCGAAGGAAAGGTCCCCGGCAGCCCAGCCCTCGTCGAAGGAAAGGTCCCCGGCAGCCCAGCCCTCGTCGAAGAAAAGGTCCCCGGCAGCCCAGCCCTCGTCGAAGGAAAGGTCCCCGGCAGCCCAGCCCTCGTCGAAGGAAAGGTCCCCGGCAGCCCAGCCCTCGTCGAAATTTTTTTTTTTGGAGCCCAGCCCTCGTCGAAAATTTTTTTTTTTGGAGCCCAGCCCTCGTCAAAAATTTTTTCTTTTGGAGCCCAGCCCTCGTCGAAGGAAAGGTCCCCGGCAGCCCAGCCCTCGTCGAAGGAAAGGTCCCCGGCAGCCCAGCCCTCGTCGAAGGAAAGGTCCCCGGCAGCCCAGCCCTCGTCGAAGGAAAGGTCCCCGGCAGCCCAGCCCTCGTCGAAGGAAAGGTCCCCGGCAGCCCAGCCCTCGTCGAAGGAAAGGTCCCCGGCAGCCCAGCCCTCGTCGAAGAAAAGGTCCCCGGCAGCCCAGCCCTCGTCGAAGAAAAGGTCCCCGGCAGCCCAGCCCTCGTCGAAGAAAAGGTCCCCGGCAGCCCAGCCCTCGTCGAAGAAAAGGTCCCCGGCAGCCCAGCCCTCGTCGAAGAAAAGGTCCCCGGCAGCCCAGCCCTCGTCGAAGAAAAGGTCCCCGGCAGCCCAGCCCTCGTCGAAGAAAAGGTCCCCGGCAGCCCAGCCCTCGTCGAAGAAAAGGTCCCCGGCAGCCCAGCCCTCGTCGAAGAAAAGGTCCCCGGCAGCCCAGCCCTCGTCGAAGAAAAGGTCCCCGGCAGCCCAGCCCTCGTCGAAAATTTTTTCTTTTGGAGCCCAGCCCTCGTCGAAGAAAAGGTCCCCGGCAGCCCAGCCCTCGTCGAAGAAAAGGTCCCCGGCAGCCCAGCCCTCGTCGAAAATTTTTTCTTTTGGAGCCCAGCCCTCGTCGAAGAAAAGGTCCCCGGCAGCCCAGCCCTCGTCGAAGAAAAGGTCCCCGGCAGCCCAGCCCTCGTCGAAGAAAAGGTCCCCGGCAGCCCAGCCCTCGTCGAAGAAAAGGTCCCCGGCAGCCCAGCCCTCGTCGAAGAAAAGGTCCCCGGCAGCCCAGCCCTCGTCGAAGAAAAGGTCCCCGGCAGCCCAGCCCTCGTCGAAGAAAAGGTCCCCGGCAGCCCAGCCCTCGTCGAAAATTTCTTCTTTTGGAGCCCAGCCCTCGTCGAAGAAAAGGTCCCCGGCAGCCCAGCCCTCGTCGAAGAAAAGGTCCCCGGCAGCCCAGCCCTCGTCGAAGAAAAGGTCCCCGGCAGCCCAGCCCTCGTCGAAGAAAAGGTCCCCGGCAGCCTAGCCCTCGTCGAAAATTTTTCTTTTGGAGCCCAGCCCTCGTCGAAGAAAAGGTCCCCGGCAGCCCAGCCCTCGTCGAAGAAAAGGTCCCCGGCAGCCCAGCCCTCGTCGAAGAAAAGGTCCCCGGCAGCCCAGCCCTCGTCGAAAATATTTTCTTTTGGAGCCCAGCCCTCGTCAAAAATTTTTTCTTTTGGAGCCCAGCCCTCGTCGAAGAAAAGGTCCCCGGCAGCCCAGCCCTCGTCGAAGAAAAGGTCCCCGGCAGCCCAGCCCTCGTCGAAAATTTTTTCTTTTGGAGCCCAGCCCTCGTCGAAGAAAAGGTCCCCGGCAGCCCAGCCCTCGTCGAAGAAAAGGTCCCCGGCAGCCCAGCCCTCGTCGAAAATTTTTTTTTTTGGAGCCCAGCCCTCGTCGAAAATTTTTTTTTTTGGAGCCCAGCCCTCGTCAAAAATTTTTTCTTTTGGAGCCCAGCCCTCGTCGAAGGAAAGGTCCCCGGCAGCCCAGCCCTCGTCGAAGGAAAGGTCCCCGGCAGCCCAGCCCTCGTCGAAGGAAAGGTCCCCGGCAGCCCAGCCCTCGTCGAAGGAAAGGTCCCCGGCAGCCCAGCCCTCGTCGAAGGAAAGGTCCCCGGCAGCCCAGCCCTCGTCGAAGGAAAGGTCCCCGGCAGCCCAGCCCTCGTCGAAGGAAAGGTCCCCGGCAGCCCAGCCCTCGTCGAAGGAAAGGTCCCCGGCAGCCCAGCCCTCGTCGAAGAAAAGGTCCCCGGCAGCCCAGCCCTCGTCGAAGAAAAGGTCCCCGGCAGCCCAGCCCTCGTCGAAGAAAAGGTCCCCGGCAGCCCAGCCCTCGTCGAAGAAAAGGTCCCCGGCAGCCCAGCCCTCGTCGAGGAAAAGGTCCCCGGCAGCCCAGCCCTCGTCGAAGAAAAGGTCCCCGGCAGCCCAGCCCTCGTCGAGGAAAAGGTCCCCGGCAGCCCAGCCCTCGTCGAGGAAAAGGTCCCCGGCAGCCCAGCCCTCGTCGAGGAAAAGGTCCCCGGCAGCCTAGCCCTCGTCGAAAACTTTTTCTTTGGGATCCGAGCCCTCGTCGAAGAAAAGGTCCCCGGCAGCCCAGCCCTCGTCGAAGAAAAGGTCCCCGTCAGCCCAGCCCTCGTCGAAGAAAAGGTCCCCGGCAGCCCAGCCCTCGTCGAAGAAAAGGTCCCCGGCAGCCCAGCCCTCGTCGAAGAAAAGGTCCCCGGCAGCCCAGCCCTCGTCGAAGAAAAGGTCCCCGGCAGCCCAGCCCTCGTCGAGGAAAAGGTCCCCGGCAGCCCAGCCCTCGTCGAGGAAAAGGTCCCCGGCAGCCTAGCCCTCGTCGAAAACTTTTTCTTTGGGATCCGAGCCCTCGTCGAAGAAAAGGTCCCCGGCAGCCCAGCCCTCGTCGTAGAAAAGGTCCCCGGCAGCCCAGCCCTCGTCGAAGAAAAGGTCCCCGGCAGCCCAGCCCTCGTCGAAGAAAAGGTCCCCGGCAGCCCAGCCCTCGTCGAAGAAAAGGTCCCCGGCAGCCCAGCCCTCGTCGAAGAAAAGGTCCCCGGCAGCCCAGCCCTCGTCGAAGAAAAGGTCCCCGGCAGCCCAGCCCTCGTCGAAGAAAAGGTCCCCGGCAACCCAGCCCTCGTCGAAGAAAAGGTCCCCGGCAGCCCAGCCCTCGTCGAAGAAAAGGTCCCCGGCAGCCCAGCCCTCGTCGAAGAAAAGGTCCCCGGCAGCCCAGCCCTCGTCGAAGAAAAGGTCCCCGGCAGCCCAGCCCTCGTCGAAGAAAAGGTCCCCGGCAGCCCAGCCCTCGTCGAAGAAAAGGTCCCCGGCAGCCCAGCCCTCGTCGAAGAAAAGGTCCCCGGCAGCCCAGCCCTCGTCGAAAATTTCTTCTTTTGGAGCCCAGCCCTCGTCGAAGAAAAGGTCCCCGGCAGCCCAGCCCTCGTCGAAGAAAAGGTCCCCGGCAGCCCAGCCCTCGTCGAAGAAAAGGTCCCCGGCAGCCCAGCCCTCGTCGAAGAAAAGGTCCCCGGCAGCCTAGCCCTCGTCGAAAATTTTTCTTTTGGAGCCCAGCCCTCGTCGAAGAAAAGGTCCCCGGCAGCACAGCCCTCGTCGAAGAAAAGGTCCCCGGCAGCCCAGCCCTCGTCGAAGAAAAGGTCCCCGGCAGCCCAGCCCTCGTCGAAAATATTTTCTTTTGGAGCCCAGCCCTCGTCAAAAATTTTTTCTTTTGGAGCCCAGCCCTCGTCGAAGAAAAGGTCCCCGGCAGCCCAGCCCTCGTCGAAGAAAAGGTCCCCGGCAGCCCAGCCCTCGTCGAAAATTTTTTCTTTTGGAGCCCAGCCCTCGTCGAAGAAAAGGTCCCCGGCAGCCCAGCCCTCGTCGAAGAAAAGGTCCCAGGCAGCCCAGCCCTCGTCGAAAATTTTTTTTTTTGGAGCCCAGCCCTCGTCGAAAATTTTTTTTTTTGGAGCCCAGCCCTCGTCAAAAATTTTTTCTTTTGGAGCCCAGCCCTCGTCGAAGGAAAGGTCCCCGGCAGCCCAGCCCTCGTCGAAGGAAAGGTCCCCGGCAGCCCAGCCCTCGTCGAAGGAAAGGTCCCCGGCAGCCCAGCCCTCGTCGAAGGAAAGGTCCCCGGCAGCCCAGCCCTCGTCGAAGGAAAGGTCCCCGGCAGCCCAGCCCTCGTCGAAGGAAAGGTCCCCGGCAGCCCAGCCCTCGTCGAAGAAAAGGTCCCCGGCAGCCCAGCCCTCGTCGAAGGAAAGGTCCCCGGCAGCCCAGCCCTCGTCGAAGGAAAGGTCCCCGGCAGCCCAGCCCTCGTCGAAGCAAAGGTCCCCGGCAGCCCAGCCCTCGTCGAAGAAAAGGTCCCCGGCAGCCCAGCCCTCGTCGAAGAAAAGGTCCCCGGCAGCCCAGCCCTCGTCGAAGAAAAGGTCCCCGGCAGCCCAGCCCTCGTCGAGGAAAAGGTCCCCGGCAGCCCAGCCCTCGTCGAAGAAAAGGTCCCCGGCAGCCCAGCCCTCGTCGAGGAAAAGGTCCCCGGCAGCCCAGCCCTCGTCGAGGAAAAGGTCCCCGGCAGCCCAGCCCTCGTCGAGGAAAAGGTCCCCGGCAGCCTAGCCCTCGTCGAAAACTTTTTCTTTGGGATCCGAGCCCTCGTCGAAGAAAAGGTCCCCGGCAGCCCAGCCCTCGTCGAAGAAAAGGTCCCCGTCAGCCCAGCCCTCGTCGAAGAAAAGGTCCCCGGCAGCCCAGCCCTCGTCGAAGAAAAGGTCCCCGGCAGCCCAGCCCTCGTCGAAGAAAAGGTCCCCGGCAGCCCAGCCCTCGTCGAAGAAAAGGTCCCCGGCAGCCCAGCCCTCGTCGAGGAAAAGGTCCCCGGCAGCCCAGCCCTCGTCGAGGAAAAGGTCCCCGGCAGCCTAGCCCTCGTCGAAAACTTTTTCTTTGGGATCCGAGCCCTCGTCGAAGAAAAGGTCCCCGGCAGCCCAGCCCTCGTCGTAGAAAAGGTCCCCGGCAGCCCAGCCCTCGTCGAAGAAAAGGTCCCCGGCAGCCCAGCCCTCGTCGAAGAAAAGGTCCCCGGCAGCCCAGCCCTCGTCGAAGAAAAGGTCCCCGGCAGCCCAGCCCTCGTCGAAGAAAAGGTCCCCGGCAGCCCAGCCCTCGTCGAAGAAAAGGTCCCCGGCAGCCCAGCCCTCGTCGAAGAAAAGGTCCCCGGCAGCCCAGCCCTCGTCGAAGAAAAGGTCCCCGGCAGCCCAGCCCTCGTCGAAGAAAAGGTCCCCGGCAGCCCAGCCCTCGTCGAAAATTTCTTCTTTTGGAGCCCAGCCCTCGTCGAAAATTTCTTCTTTTGGAGCCCAGCCCTCGTCGAAGAAAAGGTCCCCGGCAGCCCAGCCCTCGTCGAAGAAAAGGTCCCCGGCAGCCCAGCCCTCGTCGAAGAAAAGGTCCCCGGCAGCCCAGCCCTCGTCGAAGAAAAGGTCCCCGGCAGCCCAGCCCTCGTCGAAGAAAAGGTCCCCGGCAGCCTAGCCCTCGTCGAAAATTTTTCTTTTGGAGCCCAGCCCTCGTCGAAGAAAAGGTCCCCGGCAGCCCAGCCCTCGTCGAAGAAAAGGTCCCCGGCAGCCCAGCCCTCGTCGAAGAAAAGGTCCCCGGCAGCCCAGCCCTCGTCGAAAATATTTTCTTTTGGAGCCCAGCCCTCGTCAAAAATTTTTTCTTTTGGAGCCCAGCCCTCGTCGAAGAAAAGGTCCCCGGCAGCCCAGCCCTCGTCGAAGAAAAGGTCCCCGGCAGCCCAGCCCTCGTCGAAGAAAAGGTCCCCGGCAGCCCAGCCCTCGTCGAAGAAAAGGTCCCCGGCACCCCAGCCCTCGTCGAAGAAAAGGTCCCCGGCAGCCCAGCCCTCGTCGAAAATTTTTTTTTTTGGAGCCCAGCCCTCGTCGAAAATTTTTTTTTTTGGAGCCCAGCCCTCGTCAAAAATTTTTTCTTTTGGAGCCCAGCCCTCGTCGAAGGAAAGGTCCCCGGCAGCCCAGCCCTCGTCGAAGGAAAGGTCCCCGGCAGCCCAGCCCTCGTCGAAGGAAAGGTCCCCGGCAGCCCAGCCCTCGTCGAAGGAAAGGTCCCCGGCAGCCCAGCCCTCGTCGAAGGAAAGGTCCCCGGCAGCCCAGCCCTCGTCGAAGGAAAGGTCCCCGGCAGCCCAGCCCTCGTCGAAGAAAAGGTCCCCGGCAGCCCAGCCCTCGTCGAAGGAAAGGTCCCCGGCAGCCCAGCCCTCGTCGAAGAAAAGGTCCCCGGCAGCCCAGCCCTCGTCGAAGAAAAGGTCCCCGGCAGCCCAGCCCTCGTCGAAGAAAAGGTCCCCGGCAGCCCAGCCCTCGTCGAAGAAAAGGTCCCCGGCAGCCCAGCCCTCGTCGAGGAAAAGGTCCCCGGCAGCCCAGCCCTCGTCGAAGAAAAGGTCCCCGGCAGCCCAGCCCTCGTCGAGGAAAAGGTCCCCGGCAGCCCAGCCCTCGTCGAGGAAAAGGTCCCCGGCAGCCCAGCCCTCGTCGAGGAAAAGGTCCCCGGCAGCCTAGCCCTCGTCGAAAACTTTTTCTTTGGGATCCGAGCCCTCGTCGAAGAAAAGGTCCCCGGCAGCCCAGCCCTCGTCGAAGAAAAGGTCCCCGTCAGCCCAGCCCTCGTCGAAGAAAAGGTCCCCGGCAGCCCAGCCCTCGTCGAAGAAAAGGTCCCCGGCAGCCCAGCCCTCGTCGAAGAAAAGGTCCCCGGCAGCCCAGCCCTCGTCGAAGAAAAGGTCCCCGGCAGCCCAGCCCTCGTCGAGGAAAAGGTCCCCGGCAGCCCAGCCCTCGTCGAGGAAAAGGTCCCCGGCAGCCTAGCCCTCGTCGAAAACTTTTTCTTTGGGATCCGAGCCCTCGTCGAAGAAAAGGTCCCCGGCAGCCCAGCCCTCGTCGTAGAAAAGGTCCCCGGCAGCCCAGCCCTCGTCGAAGAAAAGGTCCCCGGCAGCCCAGCCCTCGTCGAAGAAAAGGTCCCCGGCAGCCCAGCCCTCGTCGAAGAAAAGGTCCCCGGCAGCCCAGCCCTCGTCGAAGAAAAGGTCCCCGGCAGCCCAGCCCTCGTCGAAGAAAAGGTCCCCGGCAGCCCAGCCCTCGTCGAAGAAAAGGTCCCCGGCAGCCCAGCCCTCGTCGAAGAAAAGGTCCCCGGCAGCCCAGCCCTCGTCGAAGAAAAGGTCCCCGGCAGCCCAGCCCTCGTCGAAAATTTCTTCTTTTGGAGCCCAGCCCTCGTCGAAAATTTCTTCTTTTGGAGCCCAGCCCTCGTCGAAGAAAAGGTCCCCGGCAGCCCAGCCCTCGTCGAAGAAAAGGTCCCCGGCAGCCCAGCCCTCGTCGAAGAAAAGGTCCCCGGCAGCCCAGCCCTCGTCGAAGAAAAGGTCCCCGGCAGCCCAGCCCTCGTCGAAGAAAAGGTCCCCGGCAGCCTAGCCCTCGTCGAAAATTTTTCTTTTGGAGCCCAGCCCTCGTCGAAGAAAAGGTCCCCGGCAGCCCAGCCCTCGTCGAAGAAAAGGTCCCCGGCAGCCCAGCCCTCGTCGAAGAAAAGGTCCCCGGCAGCCCAGCCCTCGTCGAAAATATTTTCTTTTGGAGCCCAGCCCTCGTCAAAAATTTTTTCTTTTGGAGCCCAGCCCTCGTCGAAGAAAAGGTCCCCGGCAGCCCAGCCCTCGTCGAAGAAAAGGTCCCCGGCAGCCCAGCCCTCGTCGAAGAAAAGGTCCCCGGCAGCCCAGCCCTCGTCGAAGAAAAGGTCCCCGGCACCCCAGCCCTCGTCGAAGAAAAGGTCCCCGGCAGCGCAGCCCTCGTCGAAGAAAAGGTCCCCGGCACCCCAGACCTCGTCGAAGAAAAGGTCCCCGGCACCCCAGACCTCGTCGAAGAAAAGGTCCCCGGCAGCCCAGACCTCGTCGAAGAAAAGGTCCCCGGCAGCCCAGACCTCGTCGAAGAAAAGGTCCCCGGCAGCCGAGGCCTCGTCGAAGAAAAGGTCCCCGGCAGCCCAGCCCTCCTCGAAGAAAAGGTCCCCGGCAGCCCAGCCCTCCTCGAAGAAAAGGTCCCCGGCAGCCCAGCCCTCCTCGAAGAAAAGGTCCCCGGCAGCCCAGCCCTCCTCGAGAATTTTTTCTTCGGGAGCCGAGCCCTCGTCGAAGAAAAGGTCCCCGGCAGCCCAGCCCTCGTCGAAGAAAAGGTCCCCGGCAGCCCAGCCCTCCTCGAAGAAAAGGTCCCCGGCAGCTCATCTCTCCTCGAAGAAAAGGTCCCCGGCAGCCCAGCCATTGTCGAAGAAAAGGTCCCCGGCAGCTCATCTCTCCTCGAAGAAAAGGTCCCCGGCAGCCCAGCCCTCCTCGAAGAAAAGGTCCCCGGCAGCCCAGCCCTCCTCGAAGAAGAGGTCCCCGGCAGCCCGCCCTCGTCGAGAATTTTTTCTTCGGGAGCCGAGCCCTCGTCGAAGAAAAGGTCCCCGGCTGCCGAGCAGTCGTCGAGAATTTTTTCTTCGGGAGCAGAGCCCTCGTCGAAGAAAAGGTCCCCGGCAGCCCAGCCCTCGTCGAAGAAAAGGTCCCCGGCAGCCCAGCCCTCGTCGAAGAAAAGGTCCCCGGCAGCCCAGCCCTCGTCGAAGCAAAGGTCCCCGGCAGCCCAGCCCTCGTCGAAGAAAAGGTCCCCGGCAGCCCAGCCCTCGTCGAAGCAAAGGTCCCCGGCAGCCCAGCCCTCGTCGAAGAAAAGGTCCCCGGCAGCCCAGCCCTCGTCGAAGCAAAGGTCCCCGGCAGCCCAGCCCTCGTCGAAGAAAAGGTCCCCGGCAGCCCAGCCCTCGTCGAGAATTTTTTCTTCGGGAGCCGAGCCCTCGTCGAAGAAAAGGTCCCCGGCAGCCCAGCCCTCTTCGAAGAAAAGGTCCCCGGCACCCCAGACCTCGTCGAAGAAAAGGACCCCGGCAGCCCAGCCCTCGTCGAAGAAAAGGTCCCCGGCAGCCGAGTCCTCGTCGAAGAAAAGGTCCCCGGCAGCCCAGCCCTCGTCGAAGAAAAGGTCCCCGGCAGCCCAGCCCTCGTCGAAGAAAAGGTCCCCGGCAGCCCAGCCCTCGTCGAAGAAAAGGTCCCCGGCAGCCCAGCCCTCGTCGAAGAAAAGGTCCCCGGCAGCCCAGCCCTCGTCGAAGAAAAGGTCCCCGGCAGCCCAGCCCTCGTCGAAGAAAAGGTCCCCGGCAGCCCAGCCCTCGTCGAAGAAAAGGTCCCCGGCAGCCCAGCCCTCGTCGAAGAAAAGGTCCCCGGCAGCCCAGCCCTCGTCGAAGAAAAGGTCCCCGGCAGCCCAGCCCTCATCGAGAATTTTTTCTTCGGGAGCCGAGCCCTCGTCGAAGAAAAGGTCCCCGGCAGCCCAGCCCTCGTCGAAGAAAAGGTCCCCGGCAGCCCAGCCCTCCTCGAAGAAAAGGTCCCCGGCAGCCCAGCCCTCCTCGAAGAAAAGGTCCCCGGCAACCCAGCCCTCGTCGAAGAAAAGGTCCCCGGCAGCTCATCTCTCCTCGAAGAAAAGGTCCCCGGCAGCCCAGCCCTCGTCGAAGAAGAGGTACCCGGCAGCCCGCCCTCGTCGAGAATTTTCTCTTCGGGAGCTGAGCCCTCGTCGAAGAAAAGGTCCCCGGCTGCCGAGTCGTCGTCGAGAATTTTTTCTTCGAGAGCAGAGCCCTCGTCGAAGAAAAGGTCCCCGGCAGCCCAGCCCTCGTCGAAGAAAAGGTCCCCGGCAGCCCAGCCCTCGTCGAAGAAAAGGTCCCCGGCAGCCCAGCCCTCGTCGAAGAAAAGGTCCCCGGCAGCCCAGCCCTCGTCGAGAATTTTTTCTTCGGGAGCCGAGCCCTCGTCGAAGAAAAGGTCCCCGGCAGCCCAGCCCTCGTCGAAGAAAAGGTCCCCGGCAGCCCAGCCCTCGTCGAAGAAAAGGTCCCCGGCAGCCCAGGCCTCGTCGAAGAAAAGGTCCCCGGCAGCCCAGCCCTCGTCGAAGAAAAGGTCCCCGGCAGCCCAGCCCTCGTCGAAGAAAAGGTCCCCGGCAGCCCAGCCCTCGTCGAAGAAAAGGTCCCCGGCAGCCCAGCCCTCGTCGAAGAAAAGGTCCCCGGCAGCCCAGCCCTCGTCGAAGAAAAGGTCCCCGGCAGCCCAGCCCTCGTCGAAGAAAAGGTCCCCGGCAGCCCAGCCCTCGTCGAAGAAAAGGTCCCCGGCAGCCCAGCCCTCGTCGAGAATTTTTTCTTCGGAGCCGAGCCCTCGTCGAAGAAAAGGTCCCCGGCAGCCCAGCCCTCGTCGAAGAAAAGGTCCCCGGCAGCCCAGCCCTCGTCGAAGAAAAGGTCCCCGGCAGCCCAGCCCTCGTCGAAGAAAAGGTCCCCGGCAGCCCAGCCCTCGTCGAAGAAAAGGTCCCCGGCAGCCCAGCCCTCTTCGAGAATTTTTTCTTCGGGAGCCGAGCCCTCGTCAAAGAAAAGGTCCCCGGCAGCCCAGCCCTCGTCGAAGAAAAGGTCCCCGGCAGCCCAGCCCTCGTCGAAGAAAAGGTCCCCGGCAGCCCAGCCCTCGTCGAGAATTTTTTCTTCGGGAGCCGAGCCCTCGTCGAAGAAAAGGTCCCCGGCAGCCGAGCCCTCGTCGAAAAAAAAGGTCCCCGGGAGCCCAGACCTCGTCGAAGAAAAGGTCCCCGGCAGCCCAGCCCTCGTCGAAGAAAAGGTCCCCGGTAGCCCAGCCCTCGTCGAAGAAAAGGTCCCCGGCAGCCCAGCCCTCGTCGAAGAAAAGGTCCCCGGCAGCCCAGCCCTCGTCGAAGAAAAGGTCCCCGGCAGCCCAGACCTCGTCGAAGAAATGGTCCCCGGCAGCCCAGACCTCGTCGAAGAAAAGGTCCCCGGCACCCCAGCCCTCGTCGAAGAAAAGGTCCCGGCACCCCAGCCCTCGTCGAAGAAAAGGTCCCGGCAGCCCAGCCCTCGTCGAAGAAAAGGTCCCCGGCAGCCCAGCACTCGTCGAAGAAAAGGTCCCCGGCAGCAGAGCCCTCGTCGAGAATTTTTTTTTCTGGAGCCGAGCCCTCGTCGAAGAAAAGGTCCCCGGCAGCCCAGCCCTCATCGAAGAAAAGGTCCCCGGCACCCCAGACCTCGTCGAGAATTTTTTCTTCGGGAGCCGAGCCCTCGTCGAAGAAAAGCTCCCCGGCACCCCAGACCTCGTCGAAGAAAAGGTCCCCGGCACCCCAGACCTCGTCGAAGAAAAGGTCCCCGGCACCCCAGACCTCGTCGAAGAAAAGGTCCCCGGCACCCCAGACCTCGTCGAAGAAAAGGTCCCCGGCAGCCCAGACCTCGTCGAAGAAAAGGTTCCCGGCAGCCAAGACCTCGTCGAAGAAAAGGTCCCCGGCAGCCCAGCCCTCGTCGAAGAAAAGGTCCCCGGCAGCCCAGACCTCGTCGAAGAAAAGGTCCCCGGCAGCCCAGACCTCGTCGAAGAAAAGGTCCCCGGCAGCCCAGCCCTCGTCGAAGAAAAGGTCCCCGGCAGCCCAGCCCTCGTCGAAGAAAAGGTCCCCGGCAGCCCAGCCCTCGTCGAAGAAAAGGTCCCCGGCAGCCCAGCCCTCGTCGAAGAAAAGGTCCCCGGCAGCCCAGCCCTCGTCGAAGGAAAGGTCCCCGGCAGCCCAGCCCTCGTCGAAGGAAAGGTCCCCGGCAGCCCAGCCCTCGTCGAAGGAAAGGTCCCCGGCAGCCCAGCCCTCGTCGAAGAAAAGGTCCCCGGCAGCCCAGCCCTCGTCGAAGAAAAGGTCCCCGGCAGCCCAGCCCTCGTCGAAGAAAAGGTCCCCGGCAGCCCAGCCCTCGTCGAAAATTTTTTCTTTTGGAGCCCAGCCCTCGTCGAAGAAAAGGTCCCCGGCAGCCCAGCCCTCGTCGAAAATTTTTTCTTTTGGAGCCCAGCCCTCGTCGAAGAAAAGGTCCCCGGCAGCCCAGCCCTCGTCGAAAATTTTTTCTTTTGGAGCCCAGCCCTCGTCGAAGAAAAGGTCCCCGGCAGCCCAGCCCTCGTCGAAGAAAAGGTCCCCGGCAGCCCAGCCCTCGTCGAAAATTTTTTCTTTTGGAGCCCAGCCCTCGTCGAAGAAAAGGTCCCCGGCAGCCCAGCCCTCGTCGAAGAAAAGGTCCCCGGCAGCCCAGCCCTCGTCGAAAATTTTTTCTTTTGGAGCCCAGCCCTCGTCGAAGAAAAGGTCCCCGGCAGCCCAGCCCTCGTCGAAGAAAAGGTCCCCGGCAGCCCAGCCCTCGTCGAAAATTTTTTTTTTTGGAGCCCAGCCCTCGTCGAAAATTTTTTTTTTTGGAGCCCAGCCCTCGTCAAAAATGTTTTCTTTTGGAGCCCAGCCCTCGTCGAAGGAAAGGTCCCCGGCAGCCCAGCCCTCGTCGAAGGAAAGGTCCCCGGCAGCCCAGCCCTCGTCGAAGAAAAGGTCCCCGGCAGCCCAGACCTCGTCGAAGGAAAGGTCCCCGGCAGCCCAGCCCTCGTCGAAGGAAAGGTCCCCGGCAGCCCAGCCCTCGTCGAAGGAAAGGTCCCCGGCAGCCCAGCCCTCGTCGAAGAAAAGGTCCCCGGCAGCCCAGCCCTCGTCGAAGGAAAGGTCCCCGGCAGCCCAGCCCTCGTCGAAGGAAAGGTCCCCGGCAGCCCAGCCCTCGTCGAAAATTTTTTTTTTTGGAGCCCAGCCCTCGTCGAAAATTTTTTTTTTTGGAGCCCAGCCCTCGTCAAAAATTTTTTCTTTTGGAGCCCAGCCCTCGTCGAAGGAAAGGTCCCCGGCAGCCCAGCCCTCGTCGAAGGAAAGGTCCCCGGCAGCCCAGCCCTCGTCGAAGGAAAGGTCCCCGGCAGCCCAGCCCTCGTCGAAGGAAAGGTCCCCGGCAGCCCAGCCCTCGTCGAAGGAAAGGTCCCCGGCAGCCCAGCCCTCGTCGAAGAAAAGGTCCCCGGCAGCCCAGCCCTCGTCGAAGAAAAGGTCCCCGGCAGCCCAGCCCTCGTCGAAGAAAAGGTCCCCGGCAGCCCAGCCCTCGTCGAAGAAAAGGTCCCCGGCAGCCCAGCCCTCGTCGAAGAAAAGGTCCCCGGCAGCCCAGCCCTCGTCGAAGAAAAGGTCCCCGGCAGCCCAGCCCTCGTCGAAGAAAAGGTCCCCGGCAGCCCAGCCCTCGTCGAAGAAAAGGTCCCCGGCAGCCCAGCCCTCGTCGAAGAAAAGGTCCCCGGCAGCCCAGCCCTCGTCGAAGAAAAGGTCCCCGGCAGCCCAGCCCTCGTCGAAGAAAAGGTCCCCGGCAGCCCAGCCCTCGTCGAAGAAAAGGTCCCCGGCAGCCCAGCCCTCGTCGAAAATTTTTTCTTTTGGAGCCCAGCCCTCGTCGAAGAAAAGGTCCCCGGCAGCCCAGCCCTCGTCGAAGAAAAGGTCCCCGGCAGCCCAGCCCTCGTCGAAAATTTTTTCTTTTGGAGCCCAGCCCTCGTCGAAGAAAAGGTCCCCGGCAGCCCAGCCCTCGTCGAAGAAAAGGTCCCCGGCAGCCCAGCCCTCGTCGAAGAAAAGGTCCCCGGCAGCCCAGCCCTCGTCGAAGAAAAGGTCCCCGGCAGCCCAGCCCTCGTCGAAGAAAAGGTCCCCGGCAGCCCAGCCCTCGTCGAAGAAAAGGTCCCCGGCAGCCCAGCCCTCGTCGAAGAAAAGGTCCCCGGCAGCCCAGCCCTCGTCGAAAATTTCTTCTTTTGGAGCCCAGCCCTCGTCGAAGAAAAGGTCCCCGGCAGCCCAGCCCTCGTCGAAGAAAAGGTCCCCGGCAGCCCAGCCCTCGTCGAAGAAAAGGTCCCCGGCAGCCCAGCCCTCGTCGAAGAAAAGGTCCCCGGCAGCCTAGCCCTCGTCGAAAATTTTTCTTTTGGAGCCCAGCCCTCGTCGAAGAAAAGGTCCCCGGCAGCCCAGCCCTCGTCGAAGAAAAGGTCCCCGGCAGCCCAGCCCTCGTCGAAGAAAAGGTCCCCGGCAGCCCAGCCCTCGTCGAAAATATTTTCTTTTGGAGCCCAGCCCTCGTCAAAAATTTTTTCTTTTGGAGCCCAGCCCTCGTCGAAGAAAAGGTCCCCGGCAGCCCAGCCCTCGTCGAAGAAAAGGTCCCCGGCAGCCCAGCCCTCGTCGAAAATTTTTTCTTTTGGAGCCCAGCCCTCGTCGAAGAAAAGGTCCCCGGCAGCCCAGCCCTCGTCGAAGAAAAGGTCCCCGGCAGCCCAGCCCTCGTCGAAAATTTTTTTTTTTGGAGCCCAGCCCTCGTCGAAAATTTTTTTTTTTGGAGCCCAGCCCTCGTCAAAAATTTTTTCTTTTGGAGCCCAGCCCTCGTCGAAGGAAAGGTCCCCGGCAGCCCAGCCCTCGTCGAAGGAAAGGTCCCCGGCAGCCCAGCCCTCGTCGAAGGAAAGGTCCCCGGCAGCCCAGCCCTCGTCGAAGGAAAGGTCCCCGGCAGCCCAGCCCTCGTCGAAGGAAAGGTCCCCGGCAGCCCAGCCCTCGTCGAAGGAAAGGTCCCCGGCAGCCCAGCCCTCGTCGAAGGAAAGGTCCCCGGCAGCCCAGCCCTCGTCGAAGGAAAGGTCCCCGGCAGCCCAGCCCTCGTCGAAGAAAAGGTCCCCGGCAGCCCAGCCCTCGTCGAAGAAAAGGTCCCCGGCAGCCCAGCCCTCGTCGAAGAAAAGGTCCCCGGCAGCCCAGCCCTCGTCGAAGAAAAGGTCCCCGGCAGCCCAGCCCTCGTCGAGGAAAAGGTCCCCGGCAGCCCAGCCCTCGTCGAAGAAAAGGTCCCCGGCAGCCCAGCCCTCGTCGAGGAAAAGGTCCCCGGCAGCCCAGCCCTCGTCGAGGAAAAGGTCCCCGGCAGCCCAGCCCTCGTCGAGGAAAAGGTCCCCGGCAGCCTAGCCCTCGTCGAAAACTTTTTCTTTGGGATCCGAGCCCTCGTCGAAGAAAAGGTCCCCGGCAGCCCAGCCCTCGTCGAAGAAAAGGTCCCCGTCAGCCCAGCCCTCGTCGAAGAAAAGGTCCCCGGCAGCCCAGCCCTCGTCGAAGAAAAGGTCCCCGGCAGCCCAGCCCTCGTCGAAGAAAAGGTCCCCGGCAGCCCAGCCCTCGTCGAAGAAAAGGTCCCCGGCAGCCCAGCCCTCGTCGAGGAAAAGGTCCCCGGCAGCCCAGCCCTCGTCGAGGAAAAGGTCCCCGGCAGCCTAGCCCTCGTCGAAAACTTTTTCTTTGGGATCCGAGCCCTCGTCGAAGAAAAGGTCCCCGGCAGCCCAGCCCTCGTCGTAGAAAAGGTCCCCGGCAGCCCAGCCCTCGTCGAAGAAAAGGTCCCCGGCAGCCCAGCCCTCGTCGAAGAAAAGGTCCCCGGCAGCCCAGCCCTCGTCGAAGAAAAGGTCCCCGGCAGCCCAGCCCTCGTCGAAGAAAAGGTCCCCGGCAGCCCAGCCCTCGTCGAAGAAAAGGTCCCCGGCAGCCCAGCCCTCGTCGAAGAAAAGGTCCCCGGCAGCCCAGCCCTCGTCGAAGAAAAGGTCCCCGGCAGCCCAGCCCTCGTCGAAGAAAAGGTCCCCGGCAGCCCAGCCCTCGTCGAAGAAAAGGTCCCCGGCAGCCCAGCCCTCGTCGAAGAAAAGGTCCCCGGCAGCCCAGCCCTCGTCGAAGAAAAGGTCCCCGGCAGCCCAGCCCTCGTCGAAGAAAAGGTCCCCGGCAGCCCAGCCCTCGTCGAAGAAAAGGTCCCCGGCAGCCCAGCCCTCGTCGAAGAAAAGGTCCCCGGCAGCCCAGCCCTCGTCGAAAATATTTTCTTTTGGAGCCCAGCCCTCGTCGAAGAAAAGGTCCCCGGCAGCCCAGACCTCCTCGAAGAAAAGGTCCCCGGCAGCCCAGCCCTCGTCGAAGAAAAGGTCCCCGGCAGCCCAGCCCTCGTCGAAGAAAAGGTCCCCGGCAGCCTAGCCCTCGTCGAAAATTTTTCTTTTGGAGCCCAGCCCTCGTCGAAGAAAAGGTCCCCGGCAGCCCAGCCCTCGTCGAAGAAAAGGTCCCCGGCAGCCCAGCCCTCGTCGAAGAAAAGGTCCCCGGCAGCCCAGCCCTCGTCGAAAATATTTTCTTTTGGAGCCCAGCCCTCGTCAAAAATTTTTTCTTTTGGAGCCCAGCCCTCGTCGAAGAAAAGGTCCCCGGCAGCCCAGCCCTCGTCGAAGAAAAGGTCCCCGGCAGCCCAGCCCTCGTCGAAAATTTTTTCTTTTGGAGCCCAGCCCTCGTCGAAGAAAAGGTCCCCGGCAGCCCAGCCCTCGTCGAAGAAAAGGTCCCCGGCAGCCCAGCCCTCGTCGAAAATTTTTTTTTTTGGAGCCCAGCCCTCGTCGAAAATTTTTTTTTTTGGAGCCCAGCCCTCGTCAAAAATTTTTTCTTTTGGAGCCCAGCCCTCGTCGAAGGAAAGGTCCCCGGCAGCCCAGCCCTCGTCGAAGGAAAGGTCCCCGGCAGCCCAGCCCTCGTCGAAGGAAAGGTCCCCGGCAGCCCAGCCCTCGTCGAAGGAAAGGTCCCCGGCAGCCCAGCACTCGTCGAAGGAAAGGTCCCCGGCAGCCCAGCCCTCGTCGAAGGAAAGGTCCCCGGCAGCCCAGCCCTCGTCGAAGAAAAGGTCCCCGGCAGCCCAGCCCTCGTCGAAGGAAAGGTCCCCGGCAGCCCAGCCCTCGTCGAAGGAAAGGTCCCCGGCAGCCCAGCCCTCGTCGAAGCAAAGGTCCCCGGCAGCCCAGCCCTCGTCGAAGAAAAGGTCCCCGGCAGCCCAGCCCTCGTCGAAGAAAAGGTCCCCGGCAGCCCAGCCCTCGTCGAAGAAAAGGTCCCCGGCAGCCCAGCCCTCGTCGAGGAAAAGGTCCCCGGCAGCCCAGCCCTCGTCGAAGAAAAGGTCCCCGGCAGCCCAGCCCTCGTCGAGGAAAAGGTCCCCGGCAGCCCAGCCCTCGTCGAGGAAAAGGTCCCCGGCAGCCCAGCCCTCGTCGAGGAAAAGGTCCCCGGCAGCCTAGCCCTCGTCGAAAACTTTTTCTTTGGGATCCGAGCCCTCGTCGAAGAAAAGGTCCCCGGCAGCCCAGCCCTCGTCGAAGAAAAGGTCCCCGTCAGCCCAGCCCTCGTCGAAGAAAAGGTCCCCGGCAGCCCAGCCCTCGTCGAAGAAAAGGTCCCCGGCAGCCCAGCCCTCGTCGAAGAAAAGGTCCCCGGCAGCCCAGCCCTCGTCGAAGAAAAGGTCCCCGGCAGCCCAGCCCTCGTCGAGGAAAAGGTCCCCGGCAGCCCAGCCCTCGTCGAGGAAAAGGTCCCCGGCAGCCTAGCCCTCGTCGAAAACTTTTTCTTTGGGATCCGAGCCCTCGTCGAAGAAAAGGTCCCCGGCAGCCCAGCCCTCGTCGTAGAAAAGGTCCCCGGCAGCCCAGCCCTCGTCGAAGAAAAGGTCCCCGGCAGCCCAGCCCTCGTCGAAGAAAAGGTCCCCGGCAGCCCAGCCCTCGTCGAAGAAAAGGTCCCCGGCAGCCCAGCCCTCGTCGAAGAAAAGGTCCCCGGCAGCCCAGCCCTCGTCGAAGAAAAGGTCCCCGGCAGCCCAGCCCTCGTCGAAGAAAAGGTCCCCGGCAGCCCAGCCCTCGTCGAAGAAAAGGTCCCCGGCAGCCCAGCCCTCGTCGAAAATTTCTTCTTTTGGAGCCCAGCCCTCGTCGAAAATTTCTTCTTTTGGAGCCCAGCCCTCGTCGAAGAAAAGGTCCCCGGCAGCCCAGCCCTCGTCGAAGAAAAGGTCCCCGGCAGCCCAGCCCTCGTCGAAGAAAAGGTCCCCGGCAGCCCAGCCCTCGTCGAAGAAAAGGTCCCCGGCAGCCCAGCCCTCGTCGAAGAAAAGGTCCCCGGCAGCCTAGCCCTCGTCGAAAATTTTTCTTTTGGAGCCCAGCCCTCGTCGAAGAAAAGGTCCCCGGCAGCCCAGCCCTCGTCGAAGAAAAGGTCCCCGGCAGCCCAGCCCTCGTCGAAGAAAAGGTCCCCGGCAGCCCAGCCCTCGTCGAAAATATTTTCTTTTGGAGCCCAGCCCTCGTCAAAAATTTTTTCTTTTGGAGCCCAGCCCTCGTCGAAGAAAAGGTCCCCGGCAGCCCAGCCCTCGTCGAAGAAAAGGTCCCCGGCAGCCCAGCCCTCGTCGAAGAAAAGGTCCCCGGCAGCCCAGCCCTCGTCGAAGAAAAGGTCCCCGGCAGCCCAGCCCTCGTCGAAAATTTTTTTTTTTGGAGCCCAGCCCTCGTCGAAAATTTTTTTTTTTGGAGCCCAGCCCTCGTCAAAAATTTTTTCTTTTGGAGCCCAGCCCTCGTCGAAGGAAAGGTCCCCGGCAGCCCAGCCCTCGTCGAAGGAAAGGTCCCCGGCAGCCCAGCCCTCGTCGAAGGAAAGGTCCCCGGCAGCCCAGCCCTCGTCGAAGGAAAGGTCCCCGGCAGCCCAGCCCTCGTCGAAGGAAAGGTCCCCGGCAGCCCAGCCCTCGTCGAAGGAAAGGTCCCCGGCAGCCCAGCCCTCGTCGAAGAAAAGGTCCCCGGCAGCCCAGCCCTCGTCGAAGGAAAGGTCCCCGGCAGCCCAGCCCTCGTCGAAGGAAAGGTCCCCGGCAGCCCAGCCCTCGTCGAAGAAAAGGTCCCCGGCAGCCCAGCCCTCGTCGAAGAAAAGGTCCCCGGCAGCCCAGCCCTCGTCGAAGAAAAGGTCCCCGGCAGCCCAGCCCTCGTCGAAGAAAATGTCCCCGGCAGCCCAGCCCTCGTCGAGGAAAAGGTCCCCGGCAGCCCAGCCCTCGTCGAAGAAAAGGTCCCCGGCAGCCCAGCCCTCGTCGAGGAAAAGGTCCCCGGCAGCCCAGCCCTCGTCGAGGAAAAGGTCCCCGGCAGCCCAGCCCTCGTCGAGGAAAAGGTCCCCGGCAGCCTAGCCCTCGTCGAAAACTTTTTCTTTGGGATCCGAGCCCTCGTCGAAGAAAAGGTCCCCGGCAGCCCAGCCCTCGTCGAAGAAAAGGTCCCCGTCAGCCCAGCCCTCGTCGAAGAAAAGGTCCCCGGCAGCCCAGCCCTCGTCGAAGAAAAGGTCCCCGGCAGCCCAGCCCTCGTCGAAGAAAAGGTCCCCGGCAGCCCAGCCCTCGTCGAAGAAAAGGTCCCCGGCAGCCCAGCCCTCGTCGAGGAAAAGGTCCCCGGCAGCCCAGCCCTCGTCGAGGAAAAGGTCCCCGGCAGCCTAGCCCTCGTCGAAAACTTTTTCTTTGGGATCCGAGCCCTCGTCGAAGAAAAGGTCCCCGGCAGCCCAGCCCTCGTCGTAGAAAAGGTCCCCGGCAGCCCAGCCCTCGTCGAAGAAAAGGTCCCCGGCAGCCCAGCCCTCGTCGAAGAAAAGGTCCCCGGCAGCCCAGCCCTCGTCGAAGAAAAGGTCCCCGGCAGCCCAGCCCTCGTCGAAGAAAAGGTCCCCGGCAGCCCAGCCCTCGTCGAAAATTTTTTCTTTTGGAGCCCAGCCCTCGTCGAAGAAAAGGTCCCCGGCAGCCCAGCCCTCGTCGAAAATTTTTTCTTTTGGAGCCCAGCCCTCGTCGAAGAAAAGGTCCCCGGCAGCCCAGCCCTCGTCGAAGAAAAGGTCCCCGGCAGCCCAGCCCTCGTCGAAAATTTTTTCTTTTGGAGCCCAGCCCTCGTCGAAGAAAAGGTCCCCGGCAGCCCAGCCCTCGTCGAAGAAAAGGTCCCCGGCAGCCCAGCCCTCGTCGAAAATTTTTTCTTTTGGAGCCCAGCCCTCGTCGAAGAAAAGGTCCCCGGCAGCCCAGCCCTCGTCGAAGAAAAGGTCCCCGGCAGCCCAGCCCTCGTCGAAAATTTTTTTTTTTGGAGCCCAGCCCTCGTCGAAAATTTTTTTTTTTGGAGCCCAGCCCTCGTCAAAAATGTTTTCTTTTGGAGCCCAGCCCTCGTCGAAGGAAAGGTCCCCGGCAGCCCAGCCCTCGTCGAAGGAAAGGTCCCCGGCAGCCCAGCCCTCGTCGAAGAAAAGGTCCCCGGCAGCCCAGCCCTCGTCGAAGGAAAGGTCCCCGGCAGCCCAGCCCTCGTCGAAGGAAAGGTCCCCGGCAGCCCAGCCCTCGTCGAAGGAAAGGTCCCCGGCAGCCCAGCCCTCGTCGAAGAAAAGGTCCCCGGCAGCCCAGCCCTCGTCGAAGGAAAGGTCCCCGGCAGCCCAGCCCTCGTCGAAGGAAAGGTCCCCGGCAGCCCAGCACTCGTCGAAAATTTTTTTTTTTGGAGCCCAGCCCTCGTCGAAAATTTTTTTTTTTGGAGCCCAGCCCTCGTCAAAAATTTTTTCTTTTGGAGCCCAGCCCTCGTCGAAGGAAAGGTCCCCGGCAGCCCAGCCCTCGTCGAAGGAAAGGTCCCCGGCAGCCCAGCCCTCGTCGAAGGAAAGGTCCCCGGCAGCCCAGCCCTCGTCGAAGGAAAGGTCCCCGGCAGCCCAGCCCTCGTCGAAGGAAAGGTCCCCGGCAGCCCAGCCCTCGTCGAAGAAAAGGTCCCCGGCAGCCCAGCCCTCGTCGAAGAAAAGGTCCCCGGCAGCCCAGCCCTCGTCGAAGAAAAGGTCCCCGGCAGCCCAGCCCTCGTCGAAGAAAAGGTCCCCGGCAGCCCAGCCCTCGTCGAAGAAAAGGTCCCCGGCAGCCCAGCCCTCGTCGAAGAAAAGGTCCCCGGCAGCCCAGCCCTCGTCGAAGAAAAGGTCCCCGGCAGCCCAGCCCTCGTCGAAGAAAAGGTCCCCGGCAGCCCAGCCCTCGTCGAAGAAAAGGTCCCCGGCAGCCCAGCCCTCGTCGAAGAAAAGGTCCCCGGCAGCCCAGCCCTCGTCGAAGAAAAGGTCCCCGGCAGCCCAGCCCTCGTCGAAGAAAAGGTCCCCGGCAGCCCAGCCCTCGTCGAAAATTTTTTCTTTTGGAGCCCAGCCCTCGTCGAAGAAAAGGTCCCCGGCAGCCCAGCCCTCGTCGAAGAAAAGGTCCCCGGCAGCCCAGCCCTCGTCGAAAATTTTTTCTTTTGGAGCCCAGCCCTCGTCGAAGAAAAGGTCCCCGGCAGCCCAGCCCTCGTCGAAGAAAAGGTCCCCGGCAGCCCAGCCCTCGTCGAAGAAAAGGTCCCCGGCAGCCCAGCCCTCGTCGAAGAAAAGGTCCCCGGCAGCCCAGCCCTCGTCGAAGAAAAGGTCCCCGGCAGCCCAGCCCTCGTCGAAGAAAAGGTCCCCGGCAGCCCAGCCCTCGTCGAAGAAAAGGTCCCCGGCAGCCCAGCCCTCGTCGAAGAAAAGGTCCCCGGCAGCCCAGCCCTCGTCGAAGAAAAGGTCCCCGGCAGCCCAGCCCTCGTCGAAGAAAAGGTCCCCGGCAGCCCAGCCCTCGTCGAAGAAAAGGTCCCCGGCAGCCCAGCCCTCGTCGAAGAAAAGGTCCCCGGCAGCCCAGCCCTCGTCGAAGAAAAGGTCCCCGGCAGCCCAGCCCTCGTCGAAGAAAAGGTCCCCGGCAGCCCAGCCCTCGTCGAAAATTTTTTCTTTTGGAGCCCAGCCCTCGTCGAAGAAAAGGTCCCCGGCAGCCCAGCCCTCGTCGAAGAAAAGGTCCCCGGCAGCCCAGCCCTCGTCGAAAATTTTTTCTTTTGGAGCCCAGCCCTCGTCGAAGAAAAGGTCCCCGGCAGCCCAGCCCTCGTCGAAGAAAAGGTCCCCGGCAGCCCAGCCCTCGTCGAAGAAAAGGTCCCCGGCAGCCCAGCCCTCGTCGAAGAAAAGGTCCCCGGCAGCCCAGCCCTCGTCGAAGAAAAGGTCCCCGGCAGCCCAGCCCTCGTCGAAGAAAAGGTCCCCGGCAGCCCAGCCCTCGTCGAAGAAAAGGTCCCCGGCAGCCCAGCCCTCGTCGAAAATTTCTTCTTTTGGAGCCCAGCCCTCGTCGAAGAAAAGGTCCCCGGCAGCCCAGCCCTCGTCGAAGAAAAGGTCCCCGGCAGCCCAGCCCTCGTCGAAGAAAAGGTCCCCGGCAGCCCAGCCCTCGTCGAAGAAAAGGTCCCCGGCAGCCTAGCCCTCGTCGAAAATTTTTCTTTTGGAGCCCAGCCCTCGTCGAAGAAAAGGTCCCCGGCAGCCCAGCCCTCGTCGAAGAAAAGGTCCCCGGCAGCCCAGCCCTCGTCGAAAATATTTTCTTTTGGAGCCCAGCCCTCGTCAAAAATTTTTTCTTTTGGAGCCCAGCCCTCGTCGAAGAAAAGGTCCCCGGCAGCCCAGCCCTCGTCGAAGAAAAGGTCCCCGGCAGCCCAGCCCTCGTCGAAAATTTTTTCTTTTGGAGCCCAGCCCTCGTCGAAGAAAAGGTCCCCGGCAGCCCAGCCCTCGTCGAAGAAAAGGTCCCCGGCAGCCCAGCCCTCGTCGAAAATTTTTTTTTTTGGAGCCCAGCCCTCGTCGAAGAAAAGGTCCCCGGCAGCCCAGCCCTCGTCGAAGAAAAGGTCCCCGGCAGCCCAGCCCTCGTCGAAGAAAAGGTCCCCGGCAGCCCAGCCCTCGTCGAAGAAAAGGTCCCCGGCAGCCCAGCCCTCGTCGAAGAAAAGGTCCCCGGCAGCCCAGCCCTCGTCGAAAATTTCTTCTTTTGGAGCCCAGCCCTCGTCGAAGAAAAGGTCCCCGGCAGCCCAGCCCTCGTCGAAGAAAAGGTCCCCGGCAGCCCAGCCCTCGTCGAAGAAAAGGTCCCCGGCAGCCCAGCCCTCGTCGAAGAAAAGGTCCCCGGCAGCCTAGCCCTCGTCGAAAATTTTTCTTTTGGAGCCCAGCCCTCGTCGAAGAAAAGGTCCCCGGCAGCCCAGCCCTCGTCGAAGAAAAGGTCCCCGGCAGCCCAGCCCTCGTCGAAAATATTTTCTTTTGGAGCCCAGCCCTCGTCAAAAATTTTTTCTTTTGGAGCCCAGCCCTCGTCGAAGAAAAGGTCCCCGGCAGCCCAGCCCTCGTCGAAGAAAAGGTCCCCGGCAGCCCAGCCCTCGTCGAAAATTTTTTCTTTTGGAGCCCAGCCCTCGTCGAAGAAAAGGTCCCCGGCAGCCCAGCCCTCGTCGAAGAAAAGGTCCCCGGCAGCCCAGCCCTCGTCGAAAATTTTTTTTTTTGGAGCCCAGCCCTCGTCGAAAATTTTTTTTTTTGGAGCCCAGCCCTCGTCAAAAATTTTTTCTTTTGGAGCCCAGCCCTCGTCGAAGGAAAGGTCCCCGGCAGCCCAGCCCTCGTCGAAGGAAAGGTCCCCGGCAGCCCAGCCCTCGTCGAAGGAAAGGTCCCCGGCAGCCCAGCCCTCGTCGAAGGAAAGGTCCCCGGCAGCCCAGCCCTCGTCGAAGGAAAGGTCCCCGGCAGCCCAGCCCTCGTCGAAGGAAAGGTCCCCGGCAGCCCAGCCCTCGTCGAAGGAAAGGTCCCCGGCAGCCCAGCCCTCGTCGAAGAAAAGGTCCCCGGCAGCCCAGCCCTCGTCGAAGAAAAGGTCCCCGGCAGCCCAGCCCTCGTCGAAGAAAAGGTCCCCGGCAGCCCAGCCCTCGTCGAAGAAAAGGTCCCCGGCAGCCCAGCCCTCGTCGAGGAAAAGGTCCCCGGCAGCCCAGCCCTCGTCGAAGAAAAGGTCCCCGGCAGCCCAGCCCTCGTCGAGGAAAAGGTCCCCGGCAGCCCAGCCCTCGTCGAGGAAAAGGTCCCCGGCAGCCCAGCCCTCGTCGAGGAAAAGGTCCCCGGCAGCCTAGCCCTCGTCGAAAACTTTTTCTTTGGGATCCGAGCCCTCGTCGAAGAAAAGGTCCCCGGCAGCCCAGCCCTCGTCGAAGAAAAGGTCCCCGTCAGCCCAGCCCTCGTCGAAGAAAAGGTCCCCGGCAGCCCAGCCCTCGTCGAAGAAAAGGTCCCCGGCAGCCCAGCCCTCGTCGAAGAAAAGGTCCCCGGCAGCCCAGCCCTCGTCGAAGAAAAGGTCCCCGGCAGCCCAGCCCTCGTCGAGGAAAAGGTCCCCGGCAGCCCAGCCCTCGTCGAGGAAAAGGTCCCCGGCAGCCTAGCCCTCGTCGAAAACTTTTTCTTTGGGATCCGAGCCCTCGTCGAAGAAAAGGTCCCCGGCAGCCCAGCCCTCGTCGTAGAAAAGGTCCCCGGCAGCCCAGCCCTCGTCGAAGAAAAGGTCCCCGGCAGCCCAGCCCTCGTCGAAGAAAAGGTCCCCGGCAGCCCAGCCCTCGTCGAAGAAAAGGTCCCCGGCAGCCCAGCCCTCGTCGAAGAAAAGGTCCCCGGCAGCCCAGCCCTCGTCGAAGAAAAGGTCCCCGGCAGCCCAGCCCTCGTCGAAGAAAAGGTCCCCGGCAGCCCAGCCCTCGTCGAAGAAAAGGTCCCCGGCAGCCCAGCCCTCGTCGAAGAAAAGGTCCCCGGCAGCCCAGCCCTCGTCGAAGAAAAGGTCCCCGGCAGCCCAGCCCTCGTTGAAGAAAAGGTCCCCGGCAGCCCAGCCCTCGTCGAAGAAAAGGTCCCCGGCAGCCCAGCCCTCATCGAAGAAAAGGTCCCCGGCAGCCCAGCCCTCGTCGAAGAAAAGGTCCCCGGCAGCCCAGCCCTCGTCGAAGAAAAGGTCCCCGGCAGCCCAGCCCTCGTCGAAAATATTTTCTTTTGGAGCCCAGCCCTCGTCGAAGAAAAGGTCCCCGGCAGCCCAGACCTCCTCGAAGAAAAGGTCCCCGGCAGCCCAGCCCTCGTCGAAGAAAAGGTCCCCGGCAGCCCAGCCCTCGTCGAAGAAAAGGTCCCCGGCAGCCTAGCCCTCGTCGAAAATTTTTCTTTTGGAGCCCAGCCCTCGTCGAAGAAAAGGTCCCCGGCAGCCCAGCCCTCGTCGAAGAAAAGGTCCCCGGCAGCCCAGCCCTCGTCGAAGAAAAGGTCCCCGGCAGCCCAGCCCTCGTCGAAAATATTTTCTTTTGGAGCCCAGCCCTCGTCAAAAATTTTTTCTTTTGGAGCCCAGCCCTCGTCGAAGAAAAGGTCCCCGGCAGCCCAGCCCTCGTCGAAGAAAAGGTCCCCGGCAGCCCAGCCCTCGTCGAAAATTTTTTCTTTTGGAGCCCAGCCCTCGTCGAAGAAAAGGTCCCCGGCAGCCCAGCCCTCGTCGAAGAAAAGGTCCCCGGCAGCCCAGCCCTCGTCGAAAATTTTTTTTTTTGGAGCCCAGCCCTCGTCGAAAATTTTTTTTTTTGGAGCCCAGCCCTCGTCAAAAATTTTTTCTTTTGGAGCCCAGCCCTCGTCGAAGGAAAGGTCCCCGGCAGCCCAGCCCTCGTCGAAGGAAAGGTCCCCGGCAGCCCAGCCCTCGTCGAAGGAAAGGTCCCCGGCAGCCCAGCCCTCGTCGAAGGAAAGGTCCCCGGCAGCCCAGCCCTCGTCGAAGGAAAGGTCCCCGGCAGCCCAGCCCTCGTCGAAGGAAAGGTCCCCGGCAGCCCAGCCCTCGTCGAAGAAAAGGTCCCCGGCAGCCCAGCCCTCGTCGAAGGAAAGGTCCCCGGCAGCCCAGCCCTCGTCGAAGGAAAGGTCCCCGGCAGCCCAGCCCTCGTCGAAGCAAAGGTCCCCGGCAGCCCAGCCCTCGTCGAAGAAAAGGTCCCCGGCAGCCCAGCCCTCGTCGAAGAAAAGGTCCCCGGCAGCCCAGCCCTCGTCGAAGAAAAGGTCCCCGGCAGCCCAGCCCTCGTCGAGGAAAAGGTCCCCGGCAGCCCAGCCCTCGTCGAAGAAAAGGTCCCCGGCAGCCCAGCCCTCGTCGAGGAAAAGGTCCCCGGCAGCCCAGCCCTCGTCGAGGAAAAGGTCCCCGGCAGCCCAGCCCTCGTCGAGGAAAAGGTCCCCGGCAGCCTAGCCCTCGTCGAAAACTTTTTCTTTGGGATCCGAGCCCTCGTCGAAGAAAAGGTCCCCGGCAGCCCAGCCCTCGTCGAAGAAAAGGTCCCCGTCAGCCCAGCCCTCGTCGAAGAAAAGGTCCCCGGCAGCCCAGCCCTCGTCGAAGAAAAGGTCCCCGGCAGCCCAGCCCTCGTCGAAGAAAAGGTCCCCGGCAGCCCAGCCCTCGTCGAGGAAAAGGTCCCCGGCAGCCCAGCCCTCGTCGAGGAAAAGGTCCCCGGCAGCCTAGCCCTCGTCGAAAACTTTTTCTTTGGGATCCGAGCCCTCGTCGAAGAAAAGGTCCCCGGCAGCCCAGCCCTCGTCGTAGAAAAGGTCCCCGGCAGCCCAGCCCTCGTCGAAGAAAAGGTCCCCGGCAGCCCAGCCCTCGTCGAAGAAAAGGTCCCCGGCAGCCCAGCCCTCGTCGAAGAAAAGGTCCCCGGCAGCCCAGCCCTCGTCGAAGAAAAGGTCCCCGGCAGCCCAGCCCTCGTCGAAGAAAAGGTCCCCGGCAGCCCAGCCCTCGTCGAAGAAAAGGTCCCCGGCAGCCCAGCCCTCGTCGAAGAAAAGGTCCCCGGCAGCCCAGCCCTCGTCGAAAATTTCTTCTTTTGGAGCCCAGCCCTCGTCGAAAATTTCTTCTTTTGGAGCCCAGCCCTCGTCGAAGAAAAGGTCCCCGGCAGCCCAGCCCTCGTCGAAGAAAAGGTCCCCGGCAGCCCAGCCCTCGTCGAAGAAAAGGTCCCCGGCAGCCCAGCCCTCGTCGAAGAAAAGGTCCCCGGCAGCCCAGCCCTCGTCGAAGAAAAGGTCCCCGGCAGCCTAGCCCTCGTCGAAAATTTTTCTTTTGGAGCCCAGCCCTCGTCGAAGAAAAGGTCCCCGGCAGCCCAGCCCTCGTCGAAGAAAAGGTCCCCGGCAGCCCAGCCCTCGTCGAAGAAAAGGTCCCCGGCAGCCCAGCCCTCGTCGAAAATATTTTCTTTTGGAGCCCAGCCCTCGTCAAAAATTTTTTCTTTTGGAGCCCAGCCCTCGTCGAAGAAAAGGTCCCCGGCAGCCCAGCCCTCGTCGAAGAAAAGGTCCCCGGCAGCCCAGCCCTCGTCGAAGAAAAGGTCCCCGGCAGCCCAGCCCTCGTCGAAGAAAAGGTCCCCGGCAGCCCAGCCCTCGTCGAAAATTTTTTTTTTTGGAGCCCAGCCCTCGTCGAAAATTTTTTATTTTGGAGCCCAGCCCTCGTCAAAAATTTTTTCTTTTGGAGCCCAGCCCTCGTCGAAGGAAAGGTCCCCGGCAGCCCAGCCCTCGTCGAAGGAAAGGTCCCCGGCAGCCCAGCCCTCGTCGAAGGAAAGGTCCCCGGCAGCCCAGCCCTCGTCGAAGGAAAGGTCCCCGGCAGCCCAGCCCTCGTCGAAGGAAAGGTCCCCGGCAGCCCAGCCCTCGTCGAAGGAAAGGTCCCCGGCAGCCCAGCCCTCGTCGAAGAAAAGGTCCCCGGCAGCCCAGCCCTCGTCGAAGGAAAGGTCCCCGGCAGCCCAGCCCTCGTCGAAGGAAAGGTCCCCGGCAGCCCAGCCCTCGTCGAAGAAAAGGTCCCCGGCAGCCCAGCCCTCGTCGAAGAAAAGGTCCCCGGCAGCCCAGCCCTCGTCGAAGAAAAGGTCCCCGGCAGCCCAGCCCTCGTCGAAGAAAATGTCCCCGGCAGCCCAGCCCTCGTCGAGGAAAAGGTCCCCGGCAGCCCAGCCCTCGTCGAAGAAAAGGTCCCCGGCAGCCCAGCCCTCGTCGAGGAAAAGGTCCCCGGCAGCCCAGCCCTCGTCGAGGAAAAGGTCCCCGGCAGCCCAGCCCTCGTCGAGGAAAAGGTCCCCGGCAGCCTAGCCCTCGTCGAAAACTTTTTCTTTGGGATCCGAGCCCTCGTCGAAGAAAAGGTCCCCGGCAGCCCAGCCCTCGTCGAAGAAAAGGTCCCCGTCAGCCCAGCCCTCGTCGAAGAAAAGGTCCCCGGCAGCCCAGCCCTCGTCGAAGAAAAGGTCCCCGGCAGCCCAGCCCTCGTCGAAGAAAAGGTCCCCGGCAGCCCAGCCCTCGTCGAAGAAAAGGTCCCCGGCAGCCCAGCCCTCGTCGAGGAAAAGGTCCCCGGCAGCCCAGCCCTCGTCGAGGAAAAGGTCCCCGGCAGCCTAGCCCTCGTCGAAAACTTTTTCTTTGGGATCCGAGCCCTCGTCGAAGAAAAGGTCCCCGGCAGCCCAGCCCTCGTCGTAGAAAAGGTCCCCGGCAGCCCAGCCCTCGTCGAAGAAAAGGTCCCCGGCAGCCCAGCCCTCGTCGAAGAAAAGGTCCCCGGCAGCCCAGCCCTCGTCGAAGAAAAGGTCCCCGGCAGCCCAGCCCTCGTCGAAGAAAAGGTCCCCGGCAGCCCAGCCCTCGTCGAAGAAAAGGTCCCCGGCAGCCCAGCCCTCGTCGAAGAAAAGGTCCCCGGCAGCCCAGCCCTCGTCGAAGAAAAGGTCCCCGGCAGCCCAGCCCTCGTCGAAGAAAAGGTCCCCGGCAGCCCAGCCCTCGTCGAAGAAAAGGTCCCCGGCAGCCCAGCCCTCGTCGAAGAAAAGGTCCCCGGCAGCCCAGCCCTCGTCGAAAATTTCTTCTTTTGGAGCCCAGCCCTCGTCGAAAATTTCTTCTTTTGGAGCCCAGCCCTCGTCGAAGAAAAGGTCCCCGGCAGCCCAGCCCTCGTCGAAGAAAAGGTCCCCGGCAGCCCAGCCCTCGTCGAAGAAAAGGTCCCCGGCAGCCCAGCCCTCGTCGAAGAAAAGGTCCCCGGCAGCCTAGCCCTCGTCGAAAATTTTTCTTTTGGAGCCCAGCCCTCGTCGAAGAAAAGGTCCCCGGCAGCCCAGCCCTCGTCGAAGAAAAGGTCCCCGGCAGCCCAGCCCTCGTCGAAGAAAAGGTCCCCGGCAGCCCAGCCCTCGTCGAAAATATTTTCTTTTGGAGCCCAGCCCTCGTCAAAAATTTTTTCTTTTGGAGCCCAGCCCTCGTCGAAGAAAAGGTCCCCGGCAGCCCAGCCCTCGTCGAAGAAAAGGTCCCCGGCAGCCCAGCCCTCGTCGAAGAAAAGGTCCCCGGCAGCCCAGCCCTCGTCGAAGAAAAGGTCCCCGGCACCCCAGCCCTCGTCGAAGAAAAGGTCCCCGGCAGCGCAGCCCTCGTCGAAGAAAAGGTCCCCGGCACCCCAGACCTCGTCGAAGAAAAGGTCCCCGGCACCCCAGACCTCGTCGAAGAAAAGGTCCCCGGCAGCCCAGACCTCGTCGAAGAAAAGGTCCCCGGCAGCCCAGACCTCGTCGAAGAAAAGGTCCCCGGCAGCCGAGGCCTCGTCGAAGAAAAGGTCCCCGGCAGCCCAGCCCTCCTCGAAGAAAAGGTCCCCGGCAGCCCAGCCCTCCTCGAAGAAAAGGTCCCCGGCAGCCCAGCCCTCCTCGAAGAAAAGGTCCCCGGCAGCCCAGCCCTCCTCGAGAATTTTTTCTTCGGGAGCCGAGCCCTCGTCGAAGAAAAGGTCCCCGGCAGCCCAGCCCTCGTCGAAGAAAAGGTCCCCGGCAGCCCAGCCCTCCTCGAAGAAAAGGTCCCCGGCAGCTCATCTCTCCTCGAAGAAAAGGTCCCCGGCAGCCCAGCCATTGTCGAAGAAAAGGTCCCCGGCAGCTCATCTCTCCTCGAAGAAAAGGTCCCCGGCAGCCCAGCCCTCCTCGAAGAAAAGGTCCCCGGCAGCCCAGCCCTCCTCGAAGAAGAGGTCCCCGGCAGCCCGCCCTCGTCGAGAATTTTTTCTTCGGGAGCCGAGCCCTCGTCGAAGAAAAGGTCCCCGGCTGCCGAGCAGTCGTCGAGAATTTTTTCTTCGGGAGCAGAGCCCTCGTCGAAGAAAAGGTCCCCGGCAGCCCAGCCCTCGTCGAAGAAAAGGTCCCCGGCAGCCCAGCCCTCGTCGAAGCAAAGGTCCCCGGCAGCCCAGCCCTCGTCGAAGAAAAGGTCCCCGGCAGCCCAGCCCTCGTCGAAGCAAAGGTCCCCGGCAGCCCAGCCCTCGTCGAAGAAAAGGTCCCCGGCAGCCCAGCCCTCGTCGAAGCAAAGGTCCCCGGCAGCCCAGCCCTCGTCGAAGAAAAGGTCCCCGGCAGCCCAGCCCTCGTCGAGAATTTTTTCTTCGGGAGCCGAGCCCTCGTCGAAGAAAAGGTCCCCGGCAGCCCAGCCCTCTTCGAAGAAAAGGTCCCCGGCACCCCAGACCTCGTCGAAGAAAAGGACCCCGGCAGCCCAGCCCTCGTCGAAGAAAAGGTCCCCGGCAGCCGAGTCCTCGTCGAAGAAAAGGTCCCCGGCAGCCCAGCCCTCGTCGAAGAAAAGGTCCCCGGCAGCCCAGCCCTCGTCGAAGAAAAGGTCCCCGGCAGCCCAGCCCTCGTCGAAGAAAAGGTCCCCGGCAGCCCAGCCCTCGTCGAAGAAAAGGTCCCCGGCAGCCCAGCCCTCGTCGAAGAAAAGGTCCCCGGCAGCCCAGCCCTCGTCGAAGAAAAGGTCCCCGGCAGCCCAGCCCTCGTCGAAGAAAAGGTCCCCGGCAGCCCAGCCCTCGTCGAAGAAAAGGTCCCCGGCAGCCCAGCCCTCGTCGAAGAAAAGGTCCCCGGCAGCCCAGCCCTCGTCGAAGAAAAGGTCCCCGGCAGCCCAGCCCTCGTCGAAGAAAAGGTCCCCGGCAGCCCAGCCCTCGTCGAAGAAAAGGTCCCCGGCAGCCCAGCCCTCGTCGAAGAAAAGGTCCCCGGCAGCCCAGCCCTCGTCGAAGAAAAGGTCCCCGGCAGCCCAGCCCTCGTCGAAGAAAAGGTCCCCGGCAGCCCAGCCCTCATCGAGAATTTTTTCTTCGGGAGCCGAGCCCTCGTCGAAGAAAAGGTCCCCGGCAGCCCAGCCCTCGTCGAAGAAAAGGTCCCCGGCAGCCCAGCCCTCCTCGAAGAAAAGGTCCCCGGCAGCCCAGCCCTCCTCGAAGAAAAGGTCCCCGGCAACCCAGCCCTCGTCGAAGAAAAGGTCCCCGGCAGCTCATCTCTCCTCGAAGAAAAGGTCCCCGGCAGCCCAGCCCTCGTCGAAGAAGAGGTACCCGGCAGCCCGCCCTCGTCGAGAATTTTCTCTTCGGGAGCTGAGCCCTCGTCGAAGAAAAGGTCCCCGGCTGCCGAGTCGTCGTCGAGAATTTTTTCTTCGAGAGCAGAGCCCTCGTCGAAGAAAAGGTCCCCGGCAGCCCAGCCCTCGTCGAAGAAAAGGTCCCCGGCAGCCCAGCCCTCGTCGAAGAAAAGGTCCCCGGCAGCCCAGCCCTCGTCGAAGAAAAGGTCCCCGGCAGCCCAGCCCTCGTCGAGAATTTTTTCTTCGGGAGCCGAGCCCTCGTCGAAGAAAAGGTCCCCGGCAGCCCAGCCCTCGTCGAAGAAAAGGTCCCCGGCAGCCCAGCCCTCGTCGAAGAAAAGGTCCCCGGCAGCCCAGGCCTCGTCGAAGAAAAGGTCCCCGGCAGCCCAGCCCTCGTCGAAGAAAAGGTCCCCGGCAGCCCAGCCCTCGTCGAAGAAAAGGTCCCCGGCAGCCCAGCCCTCGTCGAAGAAAAGGTCCCCGGCAGCCCAGCCCTCGTCGAAGAAAAGGTCCCCGGCAGCCCAGCCCTCGTCGAAGAAAAGGTCCCCGGCAGCCCAGCCCTCGTCGAAGAAAAGGTCCCCGGCAGCCCAGCCCTCGTCGAGAATTTTTTCTTCGGAGCCGAGCCCTCGTCGAAGAAAAGGTCCCCGGCAGCCCAGCCCTCGTCGAAGAAAAGGTCCCCGGCAGCCCAGCCCTCGTCGAAGAAAAGGTCCCCGGCAGCCCAGCCCTCGTCGAAGAAAAGGTCCCCGGCAGCCCAGCCCTCGTCGAAGAAAAGGTCCCCGGCAGCCCAGCCCTCGTCGAAGAAAAGGTCCCCGGCAGCCCAGCCCTCTTCGAGAATTTTTTCTTCGGGAGCCGAGCCCTCGTCAAAGAAAAGGTCCCCGGCAGCCCAGCCCTCGTCGAAGAAAAGGTCCCCGGCAGCCCAGCCCTCGTCGAAGAAAAGGTCCCCGGCAGCCCAGCCCTCGTCGAGAATTTTTTCTTCGGGAGCCGAGCCCTCGTCGAAGAAAAGGTCCCCGGCAGCCGAGCCCTCGTCGAAAAAAAAGGTCCCCGGCAGCCCAGACCTCGTCGAAGAAAAGGTCCCCGGCAGCCCAGCCCTCGTCGAAGAAAAGGTCCCCGGTAGCCCAGCCCTCGTCGAAGAAAAGGTCCCCGGCAGCCCAGCCCTCGTCGAAGAAAAGGTCCCCGGCAGCCCAGCCCTCGTCGAAGAAAAGGTCCCCGGCAGCCCAGACCTCGTCGAAGAAATGGTCCCCGGCAGCCCAGACCTCGTCGAAGAAAAGGTCCCCGGCACCCCAGCCCTCGTCGAAGAAAAGGTCCCGGCACCCCAGCCCTCGTCGAAGAAAAGGTCCCGGCAGCCCAGCCCTCGTCGAAGAAAAGGTCCCCGGCAGCCCAGCACTCGTCGAAGAAAAGGTCCCCGGCAGCAGAGCCCTCGTCGAGAATTTTTTTTTCTGGAGCCGAGCCCTCGTCGAAGAAAAGGTCCCCGGCAGCCCAGCCCTCGTCGAAGAAAAGGTCCCCGGCAGCCCAGCCCTCGTCGAGGAAAAGGTCCCCGGCAGCCCAGCCCTCGTCGAGGAAAAGGTCCCCGGCAGCCTAGCCCTCGTCGAAAACTTTTTCTTTGGGATCCGAGCCCTCGTCGAAGAAAAGGTCCCCGGCAGCCCAGCCCTCGTCGAAGAAAAGGTCCCCGTCAGCCCAGCCCTCGTCGAAGAAAAGGTCCCCGGCAGCCCAGCCCTCGTCGAAGAAAAGGTCCCCGGCAGCCCAGCCCTCGTCGAAGAAAAGGTCCCCGGCAGCCCAGACCTCGTCGAAGAAAAGGTCCCCGGCAGCCCAGCCCTCGTCGAGGAAAAGGTCCCCGGCAGCCCAGCCCTCGTCGAGGAAAAGGTCCCCGGCAGCCTAGCCCTCGTCGAAAACTTTTTCTTTGGGATCCGAGCCCTCGTCGAAGAAAAGGTCCCCGGCAGCCCAGCCCTCGTCGTAGAAAAGGTCCCCGGCAGCCCAGCCCTCGTCGAAGAAAAGGTCCCCGGCAGCCCAGCCCTCGTCGAAGAAAAGGTCCCCGGCAGCCCAGCCCTCGTCGAAGAAAAGGTCCCCGGCAGCCCAGCCCTCGTCGAAGAAAAGGTCCCCGGCAGCCCAGCCCTCGTCGAAGAAAAGGTCCCCGGCAGCCCAGCCCTCGTCGAAGAAAAGGTCCCCGGCAGCCCAGCCCTCGTCGAAGAAAAGGTCCCCGGCAGCCCAGCCCTCGTCGAAAATTTCTTCTTTTGGAGCCCAGCCCTCGTCGAAAATTTCTTCTTTTGGAGCCCAGCCCTCGTCGAAGAAAAGGTCCCCGGCAGCCCAGCCCTCGTCGAAGAAAAGGTCCCCGGCAGCCCAGCCCTCGTCGAAGAAAAGGTCCCCGGCAGCCCAGCCCTCGTCGAAGAAAAGGTCCCCGGCAGCCTAGCCCTCGTCGAAAATTTTTCTTTTGGAGCCCAGCCCTCGTCGAAGAAAAGGTCCCCGGCAGCCCAGCCCTCGTCGAAGAAAAGGTCCCCGGCAGCCCAGCCCTCGTCGAAGAAAAGGTCCCCGGCAGCCCAGCCCTCGTCGAAAATATTTTCTTTTGGAGCCCAGCCCTCGTCAAAAATTTTTTCTTTTGGAGCCCAGCCCTCGTCGAAGAAAAGGTCCCCGGCAGCCCAGCCCTCGTCGAAGAAAAGGTCCCCGGCAGCCCAGCCCTCGTCGAAGAAAAGGTCCCCGGCAGCCCAGCCCTCGTCGAAGAAAAGGTCCCCGGCAGCCCAGCCCTCGTCGAAAATTTTTTTTTTTGGAGCCCAGCCCTCGTCAAAAATTTTTTCTTTTGGAGCCCAGCCCTCGTCGAAGGAAAGGTCCCCGGCAGCCCAGCCCTCGTCGAAGGAAAGGTCCCCGGCAGCCCAGCCCTCGTCGAAGGAAAGGTCCCCGGCAGCCCAGCCCTCGTCGAAGGAAAGGTCCCCGGCAGCCCAGCCCTCGTCGAAGGAAAGGTCCCCGGCAGCCCAGCCCTCGTCGAAGGAAAGGTCCCCGGCAGCCCAGCCCTCGTCGAAGAAAAGGTCCCCGGCAGCCCAGCCCTCGTCGAAGGAAAGGTCCCCGGCAGCCCAGCCCTCGTCGAAGGAAAGGTCCCCGGCAGCCCAGCCCTCGTCGAAGAAAAGGTCCCCGGCAGCCCAGCCCTCGTCGAAGAAAAGGTCCCCGGCAGCCCAGCCCTCGTCGAAGAAAAGGTCCCCGGCAGCCCAGCCCTCGTCGAAGAAAAGGTCCCCGGCAGCCCAGCCCTCGTCGAGGAAAAGGTCCCCGGCAGCCCAGCCCTCGTCGAAGAAAAGGTCCCCGGCAGCCCAGCCCTCGTCGAGGAAAAGGTCCCCGGCAGCCCAGCCCTCGTCGAGGAAAAGGTCCCCGGCAGCCCAGCCCTCGTCGAGGAAAAGGTCCCCGGCAGCCTAGCCCTCGTCGAAAACTTTTTCTTTGGGATCCGAGCCCTCGTCGAAGAAAAGGTCCCCGGCAGCCCAGCCCTCGTCGAAGAAAAGGTCCCCGTCAGCCCAGCCCTCGTCGAAGAAAAGGTCCCCGGCAGCCCAGCCCTCGTCGAAGAAAAGGTCCCCGGCAGCCCAGCCCTCGTCGAAGAAAAGGTCCCCGGCAGCCCAGCCCTCGTCGAAGAAAAAGTCCCCGGCAGCCCAGCCCTCGTCGAGGAAAAGGTCCCCGGCAGCCCAGCCCTCGTCGAGGAAAAGGTCCCCGGCAGCCTAGCCCTCGTCGAAAACTTTTTCTTTGGGATCCGAGCCCTCGTCGAAGAAAAGGTCCCCGGCAGCCCAGCCCTCGTCGTAGAAAAGGTCCCCGGCAGCCCAGCCCTCGTCGAAGAAAAGGTCCCCGGCAGCCCAGCCCTCGTCGAAGAAAAGGTCCCCGGCAGCCCAGCCCTCGTCGAAGAAAAGGTCCCCGGCAGCCCAGCCCTCGTCGAAGAAAAGGTCCCCGGCAGCCCAGCCCTCGTCGAAGAAAAGGTCCCCGGCAGCCCAGCCCTCGTCGAAGAAAAGGTCCCCGGCAGCCCAGCCCTCGTCGAAGAAAAGGTCCCCGGCAGCCCAGCCCTCGTCGAAGAAAAGGTCCCCGGCAGCCCAGCCCTCGTCGAAGAAAAGGTCCCCGGCAGCCCAGCCCTCGTCGAAGAAAAGGTCCCCGGCAGCCCAGCCCTCGTCGAAAATTTCTTCTTTTGGAGCCCAGCCCTCGTCGAAAATTTCTTCTTTTGGAGCCCAGCCCTCGTCGAAGAAAAGGTCCCCGGCAGCCCAGCCCTCGTCGAAGAAAAGGTCCCCGGCAGCCCAGCCCTCGTCGAAGAAAAGGTCCCCGGCAGCCCAGCCCTCGTCGAAGAAAAGGTCCCCGGCAGCCCAGCCCTCGTCGAAGAAAAGGTCCCCGGCAGCCTAGCCCTCGTCGAAAATTTTTCTTTTGGAGCCCAGCCCTCGTCGAAGAAAAGGTCCCCGGCAGCCCAGCCCTCGTCGAAGAAAAGGTCCCCGGCAGCCCAGCCCTCGTCGAAGAAAAGGTCCCCGGCAGCCCAGCCCTCGTCGAAAATATTTTCTTTTGGAGCCCAGCCCTCGTCAAAAATTTTTTCTTTTGGAGCCCAGCCCTCGTCGAAGAAAAGGTCCCCGGCAGCCCAGCCCTCGTCGAAGAAAAGGTCCCCGGCAGCCCAGCCCTCGTCGAAGAAAAGGTCCCCGGCAGCCCAGCCCTCGTCGAAGAAAAGGTCCCCGGCACCCCAGCCCTCGTCGAAGAAAAGGTCCCCGGCAGCGCAGCCCTCGTCGAAGAAAAGGTCCCCGGCACCCCAGACCTCGTCGAAGAAAAGGTCCCCGGCACCCCAGACCTCGTCGAAGAAAAGGTCCCCGGCAGCCCAGACCTCGTCGAAGAAAAGGTCCCCGGCAGCCCAGACCTCGTCGAAGAAAAGGTCCCCGGCAGCCGAGGCCTCGTCGAAGAAAAGGTCCCCGGCAGCCCAGCCCTCCTCGAAGAAAAGGTCCCCGGCAGCCCAGCCCTCCTCGAAGAAAAGGTCCCCGGCAGCCCAGCCCTCCTCGAAGAAAAGGTCCCCGGCAGCCCAGCCCTCCTCGAGAATTTTTTCTTCGGGAGCCGAGCCCTCGTCGAAGAAAAGGTCCCCGGCAGCCCAGCCCTCGTCGAAGAAAAGGTCCCCGGCAGCCCAGCCCTCCTCGAAGAAAAGGTCCCCGGCAGCTCATCTCTCCTCGAAGAAAAGGTCCCCGGCAGCCCAGCCATTGTCGAAGAAAAGGTCCCCGGCAGCTCATCTCTCCTCGAAGAAAAGGTCCCCGGCAGCCCAGCCCTCCTCGAAGAAAAGGTCCCCGGCAGCCCAGCCCTCCTCGAAGAAGAGGTCCCCGGCAGCCCGCCCTCGTCGAGAATTTTTTCTTCGGGAGCCGAGCCCTCGTCGAAGAAAAGGTCCCCGGCTGCCGAGCAGTCGTCGAGAATTTTTTCTTCGGGAGCAGAGCCCTCGTCGAAGAAAAGGTCCCCGGCAGCCCAGCCCTCGTCGAAGAAAAGGTCCCCGGCAGCCCAGCCCTCGTCGAAGCAAAGGTCCCCGGCAGCCCAGCCCTCGTCGAAGAAAAGGTCCCCGGCAGCCCAGCCCTCGTCGAAGCAAAGGTCCCCGGCAGCCCAGCCCTCGTCGAAGAAAAGGTCCCCGGCAGCCCAGCCCTCGTCGAAGCAAAGGTCCCCGGCAGCCCAGCCCTCGTCGAAGAAAAGGTCCCCGGCAGCCCAGCCCTCGTCGAGAATTTTTTCTTCGGGAGCCGAGCCCTCGTCGAAGAAAAGGTCCCCGGCAGCCCAGCCCTCTTCGAAGAAAAGGTCCCCGGCACCCCAGACCTCGTCGAAGAAAAGGACCCCCGGCAGCCCAGCCCTCGTCGAAGAAAAGGTCCCCGGCAGCCGAGTCCTCGTCGAAGAAAAGGTCCCCGGCAGCCCAGCCCTCGTCGAAGAAAAGGTCCCCGGCAGCCCAGCCCTCGTCGAAGAAAAGGTCCCCGGCAGCCCAGCCCTCGTCGAAGAAAAGGTCCCCGGCAGCCCAGCCCTCGTCGAAGAAAAGGTCCCCGGCAGCCCAGCCCTCGTCGAAGAAAAGGTCCCCGGCAGCCCAGCCCTCGTCGAAGAAAAGGTCCCCGGCAGCCCAGCCCTCGTCGAAGAAAAGGTCCCCGGCAGCCCAGCCCTCGTCGAAGAAAAGGTCCCCGGCAGCCCAGCCCTCGTCGAAGAAAAGGTCCCCGGCAGCCCAGCCCTCGTCGAAGAAAAGGTCCCCGGCAGCCCAGACCTCGTCGAAGAAAAGGTCCCCGGCAGCCGAGGCCTCGTCGAAGAAAAGGTCCCCGGCAGCCCAGCCCTCCTCGAAGAAAAGGTCCCCGGCAGCCCAGCCCTCCTCGAAGAAAAGGTCCCCGGCAGCCCAGCCCTCCTCGAAGAAAAGGTCCCCGGCAGCCCAGCCCTCCTCGAGAATTTTTTCTTCGGGAGCCGAGCCCTCGTCGAAGAAAAGGTCCCCGGCAGCCCAGCCCTCGTCGAAGAAAAGGTCCCCGGCAGCCCAGCCCTCCTCGAAGAAAAGGTCCCCGGCAGCTCATCTCTCCTCGAAGAAAAGGTCCCCGGCAGCCCAGCCATTGTCGAAGAAAAGGTCCCCGGCAGCTCATCTCTCCTCGAAGAAAAGGTCCCCGGCAGCCCAGCCCTCCTCGAAGAAAAGGTCCCCGGCAGCCCAGCCCTCCTCGAAGAAGAGGTCCCCGGCAGCCCGCCCTCGTCGAGAATTTTTTCTTCGGGAGCCGAGCCCTCGTCGAAGAAAAGGTCCCCGGCTGCCGAGCAGTCGTCGAGAATTTTTTCTTCGGGAGCAGAGCCCTCGTCGAAGAAAAGGTCCCCGGCAGCCCAGCCCTCGTCGAAGAAAAGGTCCCCGGCAGCCCAGCCCTCGTCGAAGCAAAGGTCCCCGGCAGCCCAGCCCTCGTCGAAGAAAAGGTCCCCGGCAGCCCAGCCCTCGTCGAAGAAAAGGTCCCCGGCAGCCCAGCCCTCGTCGAAGAAAAGGTCCCCGGCAGCCCAGCCCTCGTCGAGAATTTTTTCTTCGGGAGCCGAGCCCTCGTCGAAGAAAAGGTCCCCGGCAGCCCAGCCCTCTTCGAAGAAAAGGTCCCCGGCACCCCAGACCTCGTCGAAGAAAAGGACCCCGGCAGCCCAGCCCTCGTCGAAGAAAAGGTCCCCGGCAGCCGAGTCCTCGTCGAAGAAAAGGTCCCCGGCAGCCCAGCCCTCGTCGAAGAAAAGGTCCCCGGCAGCCCAGCCCTCGTCGAAGAAAAGGTCCCCCGGCAGCCCAGCCCTCGTCGAAGAAAAGGTCCCCGGCAGCCCAGCCCTCGTCGAAGAAAAGGTCCCCGGCAGCCCAGCCCTCGTCGAAGAAAAGGTCCCCGGCAGCCCAGCCCTCGTCGAAGAAAAGGTCCCCGGCAGCCCCAGCCCTCGTCGAAGAAAGGTCCCCGGCAGCCCAGCCCTCGTCGAAGAAAGGTCCCCGGCAGCCCAGCCCTCGTCGAAGAAAAGGTCCCCGGCAGCCCAGCCCTCGTCGAAGAAAAGGTCCCCGGCAGCCCAGCCCTCGTCGAAGAAAAGGTCCCGGCAGCCCAGCCCTCATCGAGAATTTTTTCTTCGGGAGCCGAGCCCTCGTCGAAGAAAAGGTCCCCGGCAGCCCAGCCCTCGTCGAAGAAAAGGTCCCCGGCAGCCCAGCCCTCCTCGAAGAAAAGGTCCCCGGCAGCCCAGCCCTCCTCGAAGAAAAGGTCCCCGGCAACCCAGCCCTCGTCGAAGAAAAGGTCCCCGGCAGCTCATCTCTCCTCGAAGAAAAGGTCCCCGGCAGCCCAGCCCTCGTCGAAGAAGAGGTACCCGGCAGCCCGCCCTCGTCGAGAATTTTCTCTTCGGGAGCTGAGCCCTCGTCGAAGAAAAGGTCCCCGGCTGCCGAGTCGTCGTCGAGAATTTTTTCTTCGAGAGCAGAGCCCTCGTCGAAGAAAAGGTCCCCGGCAGCCCAGCCCTCGTCGAAGAAAAGGTCCCCGGCAGCCCAGCCCGCCCTCGTCGAAGAAAAGGTCCCCGGCAGCCCAGCCCTCGTCGAAGAAAAGGTCCCCGGCAGCCCAGCCCTCGTCGAGAATTTTTTCTTCGGGAGCCGAGCCCTCGTCGAAGAAAAGGTCCCCGGCAGCCCAGCCCTCGTCGAAGAAAAGGTCCCCGGCAGCCCAGCCCTCGTCGAAGAAAAGGTCCCCGGCAGCCCAGCCCTCGTCGAAGGAAAAGGTCCCCGGCAGCCCAGCCCTCGTCGAAGAAAAGGTCCCCGGCAGCCCAGCCCTCGTCGAAGAAAAGGTCCCCGGCAGCCCAGCCCTCGTCGAAGAAAAGGTCCCCGGCAGCCCAGCCCCTCGTCGAAGAAAAGGTCCCCGGCAGCCCAGCCCTCGTCGAAGAAAAGGTCCCCGGCAGCCCAGCCCTCGTCGAAGAAGAAGGTCCCCGGCAGCCCAGCCCTCGTCGAAGAAAAGGTCCCCGGCAGCCCAGCCCTCGTCGAAGAAAAGGTCCCGGCAGCCCAGCCCTCGTCGAGAATTTTTTCTTCGGAGCCGAGCCCTCGTCGAAGAAAAGGTCCCCGGCAGCCCAGCCCTCGTCGAAGAAAAAGGTCCCCGGCAAGCCCAGCCCTCGTCGAAGAAAAAGGTCCCCGGCAGCCCAGCCCTCTTCGAGAATTTTTTCTTCGGGAGCCGAGCCCTCGTCAAAGAAAAGGTCCCCGGCAGCCCAGCCCTCGTCGAAGAAAAGGTCCCCGGCAGCCCAGCCCTCGTCGAAGAAAAGGTCCCCGGCAGCCCAGCCCTCGTCCGAGAATTTTTTCTTCGGGAGCCGAGCCCTCGTCGAAGAAAAGGTCCCCGGCAGCCGAGCCCCTCGTCGAAAAAAAAAGGTCCCCGGCAGCCCAGACCTCGTCGAAGAAAAGGTCCCGGCAGCCCCAGCCCTCGTCGAAGAAAAGGTCCCCGGTAGCCCAGCCCTCGTCGAAGAAAAGGTCCCCGGCAGCCCAGCCCTCGTCGAAGAAAAGGTCCCCGGCAGCCCAGCCCTCGTCGAAGAAAAGGTCCCCGGCAGCCCAGACCTCGTCGAAGAAATGGTCCCCGGCAGCCCAGACCTCGTCGAAGAAAAGGTTCCCCGGCACCCCAGCCCTCGTCGAAGAAAAGGTCCCGGCACCCCAGCCCTCGTCGAAGAAAAGGTCCCGGCAGCCCAGCCCTCGTCGAAGAAAAGGTCCCCGGCAGCCCAGCACTCGTCGAAGAAAAGGTCCCCGGCAGCCAGAGCCCTCGTCGAGATTTTTTTTTCTGGAGCCGAGCCCCTCGTCGAAGAAAAGGTCCCCGGCAGCCCAGCCCTCGTCGAGGAAAAGGTCCCCGGCAGCCCAGCCCTCGTCGAGGAAAAAGGTCCCCGGCAGCCCAGCCCTCGTCGAGGAAAAGGTCCCCCGGCAGCCTAGCCCTCGTCGAAACTTTTTCTTTGGGATCCGAGCCCTCGTCGAAGAAAAGGTCCCCCGGCAGCCCAGCCCTCGTCGAAGAAAAGGTCCCCGTCAGCCCAGCCCTCGTCGAAGAAAAGGTCCCCCGGCAGCCCAGCCCTCGTCGAAGAAAAGGGTCCCCGGCAGCCCAGCCCTCGTCGAAGAAAAGGTCCCCGGCAGCCAGCCCTCGTCGAAGAAAAGGTCCCCGGCAGCCCAGCCCTCGTCGAGGAAAAGGTCCCCGGCAGCCCAGCCCTCGTCGAGGAAAAGGTCCCCGGCAGCCTAGCCCTCGTCGAAAACTTTTTCTTTGGGATCCGAGCCCTCGTCGAAGAAAAGGTCCCCGGCAGCCCAGCCCTCGTCGTAGAAAAGGTCCCCGGCAGCCCAGCCCTCGTCCGAAGAAAAGGTCCCCGGCAGCCCAGCCCTCGTCGAAGAAAAGGTCCCCGGCAGCCCACAGCCCTCGTCGAAGAAAAGGTCCCCGGCAGCCCAGCCCTCGTCGAAGAAAAGGTCCCCGGCAGCCCCAGCCCTCGTCGAAGAAAAGGTCCCGGCAGCCCAGCCCTCGTCGAAGAAAAGGTCCCCGGCAGCCCAGCCCTCGTCGAAGAAAAGGTCCCCGGCAGCCCAGCCCTCGTCGAAAATTTCTTCTTTTGGAGCCCAGCCCTCGTCGAAAATTTCTTCTTTTGGAGCCCAGCCCTCGTCGAAGAAAGGTCCCCGGCAGCCCAGCCCTCGTCGAAGAAAAGGTCCCCGGCAGCCCAGCCCCTGTCGAAGAAAGGTCCCCGGCAGCCCAGCCCTCGTCGAAGAAAAGGTCCCCGGCAGCCTAGCCCTCGTCGAAAATTTTTCTTTTGGAGCCCAGCCCTCGTCGAAGAAAAGGTCCCCGGCAGCCCAGCCCTCGTCGAAGAAAAGGTCCCCGGCAGCCCAGCCCTCGTCGAAGAAAAGGTCCCCCGGCAGCCCAGCCCTCGTCGAAAATATTTTCTTTTGGAGCCCAGCCCTCGTCAAAAATTTTTTCTTTTGGAGCCCAGCCCTCGTCGAAGAAAAAGGTCCCCGGCAGCCCAGCCCTCGTCGAAGAAAAGGTCCCCGGCAGCCCAGCCCTCGTCGAAGAGAAAAGGTCCCCGGCAGCCCAGCCACTCGTCGAAGAAAAGGTCCCCGGCAGCCCAGCCCTCGTCGAAAATTTTTTTTTTTGGAGCCCAGCCCTCGTCAAAAATTTTTTCTTTTGGAGCCCAGCCCTCGTCGAAGGAAAGGTCCCCGGCAGCCCAGCCCTCGTCGAAGGAAAGGTCCCCGGCAGCCCAGCCCTCGTCGAAGGAAAGGTCCCCGGCAGCCCAGCCCTCGTCGAAGGAAAGGTCCCCGGCAGCCCAGCCCTCGTCGAAGGAAAGGTCCCCGGCAGCCCAGCCCTCGTCGAAGGAAAGGTCCCCGGCAGCCCAGCCCTCGTCGAAGAAAAGGTCCCCGGCAGCCCAGCCCTCGTCGAAGGAAAGGTCCCCGGCAGCCCAGCCCTCGTCGAAGGAAAGGTCCCCGGCAGCCCAGCCCTCGTCGAAGAAAAAGGTCCCCGGCAGCCCAGCCCTCGTCGAAGAAAAGGTCCCCGGCAGCCCAGCCCTCGTCGAGAGAAAAGGTCCCCGGCAGCCCAGCCCTCGTCGAAGAAAAGGTCCCCGGCAGCCCAGCCCTCGTCGAAGAAAAAGGTCCCCGGCAGCCCAGCCCTCGTCGAAGAAAAGGTCCCCGGCAGCCCAGCCCCTCGTCGAGGAAAAGGTCCCCGGCAGCCCAGCCCTCGTCGAGGAAAAGGTCCCCGGCAGCCCAGCCCTCGTCGAGGAAAAGGTCCCCGGCAGCCTAGCCCTCGTCGAAAACTTTTTCTTTGGGATCCGAGCCCTCGTCGAAGAAAAGGTCCCCGGCAGCCCAGCCCTCGTCGAAGAAAAGGTCCCCGTCAGCCCAGCCCTCGTCGAAGAAAAGGTCCCCGGCAGCCCAGCCCTCGTCGAAGAAAAGGTCCCCGGCAGCCCAGCCCCTCGTCGAAGAAAAGGTCCCCGGCAGCCCAGCCCTCGTCGAAAGAAAAGGTCCCCGGCAGCCCAGCCCTCGTCGAGGAAAAGGTCCCCGGCAGCCCAGCCCTCGTCGAGGAAAAGGTCCCCGGCAGCCTAGCCCTCGTCGAAAACTTTTTCTTTGGGATCCGAGCCCTCGTCGAAGAAAAGGTCCCCCGGCAGCCCAGCCCCTCGTCCGTAGAAAAGGTCCCCGGCAGCCCAGCCCTCGTCGAAGAAAAGGTCCCCGGCAGCCCAGCCCTCGTCGAAGAAAAGGTCCCCGGCAAGCCCAGCCCTCGTCGAAGAAAAGGTCCCCGGCAGCCCAGCCCTCGTCGAAGAAAAGGTCCCCCGGCAGCCCAGCCCTCGTCGAAGAAAAGGTCCCCGGCAGCCCAGCCCTCGTCGAAGAAAAGGTCCCCGGCAGCCAGCCCTCGTCGAAGAAAAGGTCCCCGGCAGCCCAGCCCTCGTCGAAGAAAAGGTCCCCGGCAGCCCAGCCCTCGTCGAAGAAAAGGTCCCCGGCAGCCCAGCCCTCGTCGAAGAAAAGGTCCCCGGCAGCCCAGCCCTCGTCGAAAATTTCTTCTTTTGGAGCCCAGCCCTCGTCGAAAATTTCTTCTTTTTGGAGCCCAGCCCTCGTCGAAGAAAAGGTCCCCGGCAGCCCAGCCCTCGTCGAAGAAAAGGTCCCGGCAGCCCAGCCCTCGTCGAAGAAAAAGGTCCCCAGGCAGCCCAGCCCTCGTCGAAGAAAAGGTCCCCGGCAGCCCAGCCCTCGTCGAAGAAAAGGTCCCCGGCAGCCTAGCCCCTCGTCGAAAATTTTTCTTTTGGAGCCCAGCCCTCGTCGAAGAAAAGGTCCCCGGCAGCCCAGCCCTCGTCGAAGAAAAGGTCCCCGGCAGCCCAGCCCTCGTCGAAGAAAAGGTCCCCGGCAGCCCAGCCCTCGTCGAAAATATTTTCTTTTGGAGCCCAGCCCTCGTCAAAACTTTTTTCTTTTGGAGCCCAGCCCTCGTCGAAGAAAAGGTCCCCGGCAGCCCAGCCCTCGTCGAAGAAAAGGTCCCCGGCAGCCCAGCCCTCGTCGAAGAAAAGGTCCCCGGCAGCCCAGCCCTCGTCGAAGAAAAGGTCCCCGGCACCCCAGCCCTCGTCGAAGGAAAAGGTCCCCGGCAGCGCAGCCCTCGTCGAAGAAAAGGTCCCCGGCACCCCAGACCTCGTCGAAGAAAAGGTCCCCGGCACCCCAGACCCTCGTCGAAGAAAAGGTCCCCGGCAGCCCAGACCTCGTCGAAGAAAAGGTCCCCGGCAGCCCAGACCTCGTCGAAGAAAAGGTCCCCGGCAGCCGAGGCCACGTCGAAGAAAAGGTCCCCGGCAGCCCAGCCCTCCTCGAAGAAAAGGTCCCCGGCAGCCCAGCCCTCCTCGAAGAAAAGGTCCCCGGCAGCCCAGCCCTCCTCGAAGAAAAGGTCCCCGGCAGCCCAGCCCTCCTCGAGAATTTTTTCTTCGGGAGCCGAGCCCTCGTCGAAGACGAAAAGGTCCCCGGCAGCCCAGCCCTCGTCGAAGAAAAGGTCCCCCGGCAGCCCAGCCCTCCTCGAAGAAAAGGTCCCCGGCAGCTCATCTCTCTCGAAAGAAAAGGTCCCCGGCAGCCCCAGCCATTGTCGAAGAAAGGTCCCCGGCAGCTCATCTCTCCTCGAAGAAAAAAGGTCCCCGGCAGCCCAGCCCTCCTCGAAGAAAAGGTCCCCGGCAGCCCAGCCCTCCTCGAAGAAGAGGTCCCCGGCAGCCCGCCCTCGTCGAGAATTTTTTCTTCGGAGCCGAGCCCTCGTCGAAGAAAAGGTCCCCGGCTGCCGAGCAGTCGTCGAGAATTTTTTCTTCGGAGCAGAGCCCTCGTCGAAGAAAAGGTCCCCGGCAGCCCAGCCCTCGTCGAAGAAAAGGTCCCCGGCAGCCCAGCCCTCGTCGAAGCAAAGGTCCCCGGCAGCCCAGCCCTCGTCGAAGAAAAGGTCCCCGGCAGCCCAGCCCTCGTCGAAGCAAAGGTCCCCGGCAGCCCAGCCCTCGTCGAAGAAAAGGTCCCCGGCAGCCCAGCCCTCGTCGAAGCAAAGGTCCCCGGCAGCCCAGCCCTCGTCGAAGAAAAGGTCCCCGGCAGCCCAGCCCTCGTCGAGAATTTTTTCTTCGGGAGCCGAGCCCTCGTCGAAGAAAAGGTCCCCGGCAGCCCAGCCCTCTTCGAAGAAAAGGTCCCCGGCACCCCAGACCTCGTCGAAGAAAAGGACCCCGGCAGCCCAGCCCTCGTCGAAGAAAAGGTCCCCGGCAGCCGAGTCCTCGTCGAAGAAAAGGTCCCCGGCAGCCCAGCCCTCGTCGAAGAAAAGGTCCCCGGCAGCCCAGCCCTCGTCGAAGAAAAGGTCCCCGGCAGCCCAGCCCTCGTCGAAGAAAAGGTCCCCGGCAGCCCAGCCCTCGTCGAAGAAAAGGTCCCCGGCAGCCCAGCCCTCGTCGAAGAAAAGGTCCCCGGCAGCCCAGCCCTCGTCGAAGAAAAGGTCCCCGGCAGCCCAGCCCTCGTCGAAGAAAAGGTCCCCGGCAGCCCAGCCCTCGTCGAAGAAAAGGTCCCCGGCAGCCCAGCCCTCGTCGAAGAAAAGGTCCCCGGCAGCCCAGACCTCGTCGAAGAAAAGGTCCCCGGCAGCCGAGGCCTCGTCGAAGAAAAGGTCCCCGGCAGCCCAGCCCTCCTCGAAGAAAAGGTCCCCGGCAGCCCAGCCCTCCTCGAAGAAAAGGTCCCCGGCAGCCCAGCCCTCCTCGAAGAAAAGGTCCCCGGCAGCCCAGCCCTCCTCGAGAATTTTTTCTTCGGGAGCCGAGCCCTCGTCGAAGAAAAGGTCCCCGGCAGCCCAGCCCTCGTCGAAGAAAAGGTCCCCGGCAGCCCAGCCCTCCTCGAAGAAAAGGTCCCCGGCAGCTCATCTCTCCTCGAAGAAAAGGTCCCCGGCAGCCCAGCCATTGTCGAAGAAAAGGTCCCCGGCAGCTCATCTCTCCTCGAAGAAAAGGTCCCCGGCAGCCCAGCCCTCCTCGAAGAAAAGGTCCCCGGCAGCCCAGCCCTCCTCGAAGAAGAGGTCCCCGGCAGCCCGCCCTCGTCGAGAATTTTTTCTTCGGGAGCCGAGCCCTCGTCGAAGAAAAGGTCCCCGGCTGCCGAGCAGTCGTCGAGAATTTTTTCTTCGGGAGCAGAGCCCTCGTCGAAGAAAAGGTCCCCGGCAGCCCAGCCCTCGTCGAAGAAAAGGTCCCCGGCAGCCCAGCCCTCGTCGAAGCAAAGGTCCCCGGCAGCCCAGCCCTCGTCGAAGAAAAGGTCCCCGGCAGCCCAGCCCTCGTCGAAGCAAAGGTCCCCGGCAGCCCAGCCCTCGTCGAAGAAAAGGTCCCCGGCAGCCCAGCCCTCGTCGAGAATTTTTTCTTCGGGAGCCGAGCCCTCGTCGAAGAAAAGGTCCCCGGCAGCCCAGCCCTCTTCGAAGAAAAGGTCCCCGGCACCCCAGACCTCGTCGAAGAAAAGGACCCCGGCAGCCCAGCCCTCGTCGAAGAAAAGGTCCCCGGCAGCCGAGTCCTCGTCGAAGCAAAGGTCCCCGGCAGCCCAGCCCTCGTCGAAGAAAAGGTCCCCGGCAGCCCAGCCCTCGTCGAAGCAAAGGTCCCCGGCAGCCCAGCCCTCGTCGAAGAAAAGGTCCCCGGCAGCCCAGCCCTCGTCGAAGCAAAGGTCCCCGGCAGCCCAGCCCTCGTCGAAGAAAAGGTCCCCGGCAGCCCAGCCCTCGTCGAGAATTTTTTCTTCGGGAGCCGAGCCCTCGTCGAAGAAAAGGTCCCCGGCAGCCCAGCCCTCTTCGAAGAAAAGGTCCCCGGCACCCCAGACCTCGTCGAAGAAAAGGACCCCGGCAGCCCAGCCCTCGTCGAAGAAAAGGTCCCCGGCAGCCGAGTCCTCGTCGAAGAAAAGGTCCCCGGCAGCCCAGCCCTCGTCGAAGAAAAGGTCCCCGGCAGCCCAGCCCTCGTCGAAGAAAAGGTCCCCGGCAGCCCAGCCCTCGTCGAAGAAGCCCAGCCCTCGTCGAAGAAAAGGTCCCCGGCAGCCCAGCCCTCGTCGAAGAAAAGGTCCCCGGCAGCCCAGCCCTCGTCGAAGAAAAGGTCCCCGGCAGCCCAGCCCTCGTCGAAGAAAAGGTCCCCGGCAGCCCAGCCCTCGTCGAAGAAAAGGTCCCCGGCAGCCCAGCCCTCGTCGAAGAAAAGGTCCCCGGCAGCCCAGCCCTCATCGAGAATTTTTTCTTCGGGAGCCGAGCCCTCGTCGAAGAAAAGGTCCCCGGCAGCCCAGCCCTCGTCGAAGAAAAGGTCCCCGGCATCCCAGCCCTCCTCGAAGAAAAGGTCCCCGGCAGCCCAGCCCTCCTCGAAGAAAAGGTCCCCGGCAACCCAGCCCTCGTCGAAGAAAAGGTCCCCGGCAGCTCATCTCTCCTCGAAGAAAAGGTCCCCGGCAGCCCAGCCCTCGTCGAAGAAGAGGTACCCGGCAGCCCGCCCTCGTCTGAGAATTTTCTCTTCGGGAGCTGAGCCCTCGTCGAAGAAAAGGTCCCCGGCTGCCGAGTCGTCGTCGAGAATTTTTTCTTCGAGAGCAGAGCCCTCGTCGAAGAAAAGGTCCCCGGCAGCCCAGCCCTCGTCGAAGAAAAGGTCCCCGGCAGCCCAGCCCTCGTCGAAGAAAAGGTCCCCGGCAGCCCAGCCCTCGTCGAAGAAAAGGTCCCCGGCAGCCCAGCCCTCGTCGATAATTTTTTCTTCGGGAGCCGAGCCCTCGTCGAAGAAAAGGTCCCCGGCAGCCCAGCCCTCGTCGAAGAAAAGGTCCCCGGCAGCCCAGCCCTCGTCGAAGCAAAGGTCCCCGGCAGCCCAGGCCTCGTCGAAGAAAAGGTCCCCCGGCAGCCCAGCCCTCGTCGAAGAAAAGGTCCCCGGCAGCCCAGCCCTCGTCGAAGAAAAGGTCCCCGGCAGCCCAGCCCTCGTCGAAGAAAAGGTCCCCGGCAGCCCAGCCCTCGTCGAAGAAAAGGTCCCCGGCAGCCCAGCCCTCGTCGAAGAAAAGGTCCCCGGCAGCCCAGCCCTCGTCGAAGAAAAAGGTCCCCGGCAGCCCAGCCCTCGTCGAGAATTTTTTCTTCGGAGCCGAGCCCTCGTCGAAGAAAAGGTCCCCGGCAGCCCAGCCCTCGTCGAAGAAAAAGGTCCCCGGCAGCCCAGCCCTCGTCGAAGAAAAGGTCCCCGGCAGCCCAGCCCTCTTCGAGAATTTTTTCTTCGGGAGCCGAGCCCTCGTCAAAGAAAAGGTCCCCGGCAGCCCAGCCCTCGTCGAAGAAAAGGTCCCCGGCAGCCCAGCCCTCGTCGAAGAAAAGGTCCCCGGCAGCCCAGCCCTCGTCGAGAATTTTTTCTTCGGGAGCCGAGCCCTCGTCGAAGAAAAGGTCCCCGGCAGCCGAGCCCTCGTCGAAAAAAAAGGTCCCCGGCAGCCCAGACCTCGTCGAAGAAAAGGTCCCCGGCAGCCCAGCCCTCGTCGAAGAAAAGGTCCCCGGTTAGCCCAGCCCTCGTCGAAGAAAAGGTCCCCGGCAGCCCAGCCCTCGTCGAAGAAAAGGTCCCCGGCAGCCCAGCCCTCGTCGAAGAAAAGGTCCCCGGCAGCCCAGACCTCGTCGAAGAAATGGTCCCCGGCAGCCCAGACCTCGTCGAAGAAAAGGTCCCCGGCACCCCAGCCCTCGTCGAAGAAAAGGTGCGGCACCCCAGCCCTCGTCGAAGAAAAGGTCCCGGCAGCCCAGCCCTCGTCGAAGAAAAGGTCCCCGGCAGCCCAGCACTCGTCGAAGAAAAGGTCCCCGGCAGCAGAGCCCTCGTCGAGAATTTTTTTTTCTGGAGCCGAGCCCTCGTCGAAGAAAAGGTCCCCGGCAGCCCAGCCCTCATCGAAGAAAAGGTCCCCGGCACCCCAGACCTCGTCGAGAATTTTTTCTTCGGGAGCCGAGCCCTCGTCGAAGAAAAGCTCCCCGGCACCCCAGACCTCGTCGAAGAAAAGGTCCCCGGCACCCCAGACCTCGTCGAAGAAAAGGTCCCCGGCACCCCAGACCTCGTCGAAGAAAAGGTCCCCGGCACCCCAGACCTCGTCGAAGAAAAGGTTCCCGGCAGCCAAGACCTCGTCGAAGAAAAGGTCCCCGGCAGCCCAGCCCTCGTCGAAGAAAAGGTCCCCGGCAGCCCAGACCTCGTCGAAGAAAAGGTCCCCGGCAGCCCAGACCTCGTCGAAGAAAAGGTCCCCGGCAGCCCAGCCCTCGTCGAAGAAAAGGTCCCCGGCAGCCCAGCCCTCGTCGAAGAAAAGGTCCCCGGCAGCCCAGCCCTCGTCGAAGAAAAGGTCCCCGGCAGCCCAGCCCTCGTCGAAGAAAAGGTCCCCGGCAGCCCAGCCCTCGTCGAAGAAAAGGTCCCCGGCACCCCAGCCCTCGTCGAAGAAAAGGTCCCCGGCAGCCCAGCCCTCGTCGAAGAAAAGGTCCCCGGCACCCCAGACCTCGTCGAAGAAAAGGTCCCCGGCACCCCAGACCTCGTCGAAGAAAAGGTCCCCGGCACCCCAGACCTCGTCGAAGAAAAGGTCCCCGGCAGCCCAGACCTCGTCGAAGAAAAGGTCCCCGGCACCCCAGACCTCGTCGAAAATTTTTTATTTGGGAGCCCAGCCCTCGTCGAAGAAAAGGTCCCCGGCAGCCGAGGCCTCGTCGAAGAAAAGGTCCCCGGCAGCCCAGCCCTCGTCGAAGAAAAGGTCCCCGGCAGCCCAGCCCTCGTCGAGAATTTTTTCTTCGGGAGCCGAGCCCTCGTCGAAGAAAAGGTACCCGGCAGCCCAGCCCTCGTCAACAATTTTTTCGTCGAGAGCCGAGCTGTCATCGAAGAAAAGGTCCCCGGCAGCCCAGCCCTCGTCGAAGAAAAGGTCCCCGGCAGCCCAGCCCTCCTCGAAGAAAAGGTCCCCGGCAGCCCAGCCCTCCTCGAAGAAAAGGTCCCCGGCAGCCCAGCCCTCGTCGAGAATTTTTTCTTCGGGAGCCGAGCCCTCAGAAAAGGTCCCCGGCAGCCGAGCCCTCGTCGAAGAAAAGGTCCCCCGCAGCCGAGCCCTCGTCGAGAATTTTTTCTTCGGGAGCAGAGCCCTCGTCGAAGAAAAGGTCCCCGGCAGCCCAGCCCTCGTCGAAGAAAAGGTCCCCGGCAGCCCAGCCCTCGTCGAAGAAAAGTTCCCGGCACCCCAGACCTCCTCGAAGAAAAGGTCCCCGGCAGCCCAGCCCTCGTCGAAGAAAAGCTCCCCGGCAGCCGAGCCCTCGTCAAAGAAAAGGTCCCCGGCAGCCCAGCCCTCGTCGAAGAAAAGGTCCCCGGCAGCCGAGCCCTCCTCGAGAATTTTTTCTTCGGGAGCCGAGCCCTCGTCGAAGAAAAGGTCCCCGGCACCCCAGCCCTCGTCGAGGAAAAGGTCCCCGGCACCCCAGACCTCCTCGAAGAAAAGGTCCCCGGCACCCCAGACCTCCTCGAAGAAAAGGTCCCCGGCAGCCCAGCCCTCCTCGAAGAAAAGGTCCCCGGCAGCCGAGGCCTCGTCGAAGAAAAGGTCCCCGGCAGCCCAGCCCTCGTCGAAGAAAAGGTCCCTGGCAGCCCAGCGCTCGTCGAGAATTTTTTCTTCGGGAGCCGAGCCCTCGTCGAAGAAAAGGTCCCCGGCACCCCAGCCCTCGTCGAAGAAAAGGTCCCGGCAGCCCAGCCCTCGTCGAAGAAAAGGTCCCCGGCAGCCCAGCACTCGTCGAAGAAAAGGTCCCCGGCAGCCCAGCACTCGTCGAAGAAAAGGTCCCCGGCAGCCCAGCCCTCGTCCAAGAAAAGGTCCCCGGCAGCCCAGCACTCGTCGAAGAAAAGGTCCCCGGCAGCCCAGCCCTCGTCGAAGAAAAGGTCCCCGGCAGCCCAGCACTCGTCGAAGAAAAGGTCCCCGGCAGCCCAGCCCTCGTCGAAGAAAAGGTCCCCGGCAGCCCAGCCCTCGTCGAAGAAAAGGTCCCCGGCAGCCCAGCCCTCGTCGAAGAAAAGGTCCCCGGCAGCCCAGCCCTCGTCGAAGAAAAGGTCCCCGGCAGCCCAGCCCTCGTCGAAGAAAAGGTCCCCGGCAGCCCAGCCCTCGTCGAAGAAAAGGTCCCCGGCAGCCCAGACCTCGTCGAAGAAAAGGTCCCCGGCAGCCCAGCCCTCGTCGAAGAAAAGGTCCCCGGCAGCCCAGCCCTCGTCGAAGAAAAGGTCCCCGGCAGCCCAGCCCTCGTCGAAGAAAAGGTCCCCGGCAGCCCAGCCCTCGTCGAGAATTTTTTCTTTTGGAGCCCAGCCCTCGTCGAAGAAAAGGTCCCCAGCAGCCCAGACGTCGTCGAAGAAAAGGTCCCCGGCAGCCCAGCCCTCGTCGAAGAAAAGGTCCCCGGCAGCCCAGCCCTCGTCGAAGAAAAGGTCCCCGGCAGCCCAGCCCTCGTCGAAGAAAAGGTCCCCGGCAGCCGAGCCCTCCTCGAGAATTTTTTCTTCGGGAGCCGAGCCCTGGTCGAAGAAAAGGTCCCCGGCACCCCAGCCCTCGTCGAGGAAAAGGTCCCCGGCAGCCCAGCCCTCGTCGAAGAAAAGGTCCCCGGCAGCCCAGACCTCGTCGAAGAAAAGGTCCCCGGCAGCCCAGACCTCGTCGAAGAAAAGGTCCCCGGCAGCCCAGACCTCGTCGAAGAAAAGGTCCCCGGCAGCCCAGACCTCGTCGAAGAAAAGGTCCCCGGCAGCCCAGACCTCGTCGAAGAAAAGGTCCCCGGCAGCCCAGACCTCGTCGAAGAAAAGGTCCCCGGCAGCCCAGACCTCGTCGAAGAAAAGGTCCCCGGCAGCCCAGACCTCGTCGAAGAAAAGGTCCCCGGCAGCCCAGACCTCGTCGAAGAAAAGGTCCCCGGCAGCCCAGACCTCGTCGAAGAAAAGGTCCCCGGCAGCCCAGACCTCGTCGAAGAAAAGGTCCCCGGCAGCCCAGACCTCGTCGAAGAAAAGGTCCCCCGGCAGCCCAGACCTCGTCGAAAATTTTTTATTTGCGAGCCGAACCCTCGTCGAAGAAAAGGTCCCCGGCAGCCCAGCCCTCGTTGAAGAAAAGGTCCCCGGCAGCCGAGGCCTCGTCGAAGAAAAGGTCCCCGGCAGCCGAGCCCTCGTCGAAGAAAAGGTCCCCGGCAGCCGAGCCCTCGTTCGAGAATTTTTTTCTTCGGGAGCCGAGCCCTCGTCCGAGAATTTTTTCTTCGGGAGCCGAGCCCTCGTCGAAGAAAAGGTCCCCGGCAGCCCAGCCCTCGTCGAAGAAAAGGTCCCCGGCAGCCCAGCCCTCGTCGAAGAAAAGGTCCCTGGCAGCCCAGCGCTCTTCGAGAATTTTTTCTTCGGGAGCCGAGCCCTCGTCGAAGAAAAGGTCCCCGGCACCCCAGCCCTCGTCGAAGAAAAGGTCCCGGCAGCCCAGCCCTCGTCGAAGAAAAGGTCCCCGGCAGCCCAGCCCTCGTCGAAGAAAAGGTCCCCGGCAGCCCAGACCTCGTCCAAGAAAAGGTCCCCGGCAGCCCAGACCTCGTCGAAGAAAAGGTCCCCGGCAGCCCAGACCTCGTCGAAGAAAAGGTCCCCGGCAGCCCAGACCTCGTCGAAGAAAAGGTCCCCGGCAGCCCAGACCTCGTCGAAGAAAAGGTCCCCGGCAGCCCAGACCTCGTCGAAGAAAAGGTCCCCGGCAGCCCAGACCTCGTCGAAGAAAAGGTCCCCGGCAGCCCAGACCTCGTCGAAGAAAAGGTCCCCGGCAGCCCAGCCCTCGTCGAAGAAAAGGTCCCCGGCAGCCCAGCCCTCGTCGAAGAAAAGGTCCCCGGCAGCCCAGCCCTCGTCGAAGAAAAGGTCCCCGGCAGCCCAGCCCTCGTCGAAAAAAGGTCTCCGGCAGCCCAGCCCTCGTCGAGAATTTTTTCTTTTGGAGCCCAGCCCTCGTCGAAGAAAAGGTCCCCAGCAGCCCAGCCCTCGTCGAGGAAAAGGTCCCCGGCAGCCCAGCCCTCGTCGAAGAAAAGGTCCCCGGCAGCCCAGCCCTCGTCGAAGAAAAGGTCCCCGGCAGCCCAGCCCTCGTCGAAGAAAAGTTCCCGGCACCCCAGACCTCCTCGAAGAAAAGGTCCCCGGCAGCCCAGCCCTCGTCGAAGAAAAGCTCCCCGGCAGCCGAGCCCTCGTCGAAGAAAAGGTCCCCGGCAGCCCAGCCCTCGTCGAAGAAAAGGTCCCCGGCAGCCGAGCCCTCCTCGAGAATTTTTTCTTCGGGAGCCGAGCCCTCGTCGAAGAAAAGGTCCCCGGCACCCCAGCCCTCGTCGAGGAAAAGGTCCCCGGCACCCCAGACCTCCTCGAAGAAAATGTCCCCGGCACCCCAGACCTCCTCGAAGAAAAGGTCCCCGGCAGCCCAGCCCTCCTCGAAGAAAAGGTCCCCGGCAGCCGAGGCCTCGTCGAAGAAAAGGTCCCCGGCAGCCCAGCCCTCGTCGAAGAAAAGGTCCCTGGCAGCCCAGCGCTCGTCGAGAATTTTTTCTTCGGGAGCCGAGCCCTCGTCGAAGAAAAGGTCCCCGGCACCCCAGCCCTCGTCGAAGAAAAGGTCCCGGCAGCCCAGCCCTCGTCGAAGAAAAGGTCCCCGGCAGCCCAGCACTCGTTGAAGAAAAGGTCCCCGGCAGCCCAGCACTCGTCGAAGAAAAGGTCCCCGGCAGCCCAGCCCTCGTCGAAGAAAAGGTCCCCGGCAGCCCAGCACTCGTCGAAGAAAAGGTCCCCGGCAGCCCAGCCCTCGTCGAAGAAAAGGTCCCCGGCAGCCCAGCCCTCGTCGAAGAAAAGGTCCCCGGCAGCCCAGCCCTCGTCGAAGAAAAGGTCCCCGGCAGCCCAGCCCTCGTCGAAGAAAAGGTCCCCGGCAGCCCAGCCCTCGTCGAAGAAAAGGTCCCCGGCAGCCCAGCCCTCGTCGAAGAAAAGGTCCCCGGCAGCCCAGCCCTCGTCGAAGAAAAGGTCCCCGGCAGCCCAGACCTCGTCGAAGAAAAGGTCCCCGGCAGCCCAGACCTCGTCGAAGAAAAGGTCCCCGGCAGCCCAGCCCTCGTCGAAGAAAAGGTCCCCGGCAGCCCAGCCCTCGTCGAAGAAAAGGTCCCCGGCAGCCCAGCCCTCGTCGAAGAAAAGGTCCCCGGCAGCCCAGCCCTCGTCGAAGAAAAGGTCCCCGGCAGCCCAGCCCTCGTCGAGAATTTTTTCTTTTGGAGCCCAGCCCTCGTCGAAGAAAAGGTCCCCAGCAGCCCAGACGTCGTCGAAGAAAAGGTCCCCGGCAGCCCAGCCCTCGTCGAAGAAAAGGTCCCCGGCAGCCCAGCCCTCGTCGAAGAAAAGGTCCCCGGCAGCCCAGCCCTCGTCGAAGAAAAGGTCCCCGGCAGCCGAGCCCTCCTCGAGAATTTTTTCTTCGGGAGCCGAGCCCTGGTCGAAGAAAAGGTCCCCGGCACCCCAGCCCTCGTCGAGGAAAAGGTCCCCGGCACCCCAGACCTCCTCGAAGAAAAGGTCCCCGGCAGCCCAGCCCTCCTCGAAGAAAAGGTCCCCGGCAGCCCAGCCCTCCTCGAAGAAAAGGTCCCCGGCAGCCCAGCCCTCGTCGAAGAAAAGGTCCCCGGCAGCCCAGCCCTCGTCGAAGAAAAGGTCCCCGGCAGCCTAGACCTCGTCGAAGAAAAGGTCCCCGGCAGCCCAGCCCTCGTCGAAGAAAAGGTCCCCGGCACCCCAGCCCTCCTCGAAGCAAAGGTCCCCGGCAGCCCAGCCCTCGTCGAAGAAAAGGTCCCCGGCAGCCCAGACCTCGTCGAAAATTTTTTATTTGCGAGCCGAGCCCTCGTCGAAGAAAAGGTCCCCGGCAGCCGAGGCCTCGTCGAAGAAAATGTCCCCGGCAGCCGAGGCCTCGTCGAAGAAAATGTCCCCGGCAGCCGAGGCCTCGTCGAAGAAAAGGTCCCCGGCAGCCCAGCCCTCGTCGAAGAAATGGTCCCCGGCAGCCCAGCCCTCGTCGAAGAAAAGGTCCCCGGCAGCCCAGCCCTCGTCGAAGAAAAGGTCCCCGGCAGCCCAGCCCTCGTCGAAGAAAAGGTCCCCGGCAGCCCAGCCCTCGTCGAAGAAAAGGTCCCCGGCAGCCCAGCCCTCGTCGAGAATTTTTTCTTTTGGAGCCCAGCCCTCGTCGAAGAAAAGGTCCCCGGCAGCCCAGACCTCGTCGAAGAAAAGGTCCCCGGCAGCCCAGCCCTCGTCGAGAATTTTTTCTTTTGGAGCCGAGCCCTCGTCGCAGAAAAGGTCCCCGGCAGCCCAGCCCTCGTCGAAGAAAAGGTCCCCGGCAGCCCAGGCCTCGTCGAAGAAAAGGTCCCCGGCAGCCCAGCCCTCGTCGAAGAAAAGGTCCCCGGCAGCCCAGCCCTCGTCGAGAATTTTTTCTTCGGGAGCCGAGCCCTCGTCGAAGAAAAGGTCCCCGGCAGCCAAGCCCTCGTCGACGAAAAGGTCCCCGGCAGCCCAGCCCTCGTCGAAGAAAAGGTCCCCGGCAGCCCAGCCCTCGTCGAGAAAAGGTCCCCGGCAGCCCAGACCTCGTCGAAGAAAAGGTCCCCGGCAGCCCAGACCTCGTTGAAGAAAAGGTCCCCGGCAGCCCAGACCTCGTCGAAGAAAAGGTCCCCGGCAGCCCAGACCTCGTCGAAGAAAAGGTCCCCGGCAGCCCAGACCTCGTCGAAGAAAAGGTCCCCGGCAGCCCAGACCTCGTCGAAGAAAAGGTCCCCGGCAGCCCAGACCTCGTCGAAGAAAAGGTCCCCGGCAGCCCAGACCTCGTCGAAGAAAAGGTCCCCGGCAGCCCAGACCTCGTCGAAGAAAAGGTCCCCGGCAGCCCAGACCTCGTCGAAGAAAAGGTCCCCGGCAGCCCAGACCTCGTCGAAGAAAAGGTCCCCGGCAGCCCAGACCTCGTCGAAAATTTTTTATTTGCGAGCCGAACCCTCGTCGAAGAAAAGGTCCCCGGCAGCCCAGCCCTCGTTGAAGAAAAGGTCCCCGGCAGCCGAGGCCTCGTCGAAGAAAAGGTCCCCGGCAGCCGAGCCCTCGTCGAAGAAAAGGTCCCCGGCAGCCGAGCCCTCGTTCGAGAATTTTTTCTTCGGGAGCCGAGCCCTCGTCCGAGAATTTTTTCTTCGGGAGCCGAGCCCTCGTCGAAGAAAAGGTCCCCGGCAGCCCAGCCCTCGTCGAAGAAAAGGTCCCCGGCAGCCCAGCCCTCGTCGAAGAAAAGGTCCCTGGCAGCCCAGCGCTCTTCGAGAATTTTTTCTTCGGGAGCCGAGCCCTCGTCGAAGAAAGGTCCCCGGCACCCCAGCCCTCGTCGAAGAAAAGGTCCCGGCAGCCCAGCCCTCGTCGAAGAAAAGGTCCCCGGCAGCCCAGCCCTCGTCGAAGAAAAGGTCCCCGGCAGCCCAGACCTCGTCCAAGAAAAGGTCCCCGGCAGCCCAGACCTCGTCGAAGAAAAGGTCCCCGGCAGCCCAGACCTCGTCGAAGAAAAGGTCCCCGGCAGCCCAGACCTCGTCGAAGAAAAGGTCCCCGGCAGCCCAGACCTCGTCGAAGAAAAGGTCCCCGGCAGCCCAGACCTCGTCGAAGAAAAGGTCCCCGGCAGCCCAGACCTCGTCGAAGAAAAGGTCCCCGGCAGCCCAGCCCTCGTCGAAGAAAAGGTCCCCGGCAGCCCAGCCCTCGTCGAAGAAAAGGTCCCCGGCAGCCCAGCCCTCGTCGAAGAAAAGGTCCCCGGCAGCCCAGCCCTCGTCGAAGAAAAGGTCCCCGGCAGCCCAGCCCTCGTCGAAAAAAAGGTCTCCGGCAGCCCAGCCCTCGTCGAGAATTTTTTCTTTTGGAGCCCAGCCCTCGTCGAAGAAAAGGTCCCCAGCAGCCCAGCCCTCGTCGAAGAAAAGGTCCCCGGCAGCCCAGCCCTCGTCGAAGAAAAGGTCCCCGGCAGCCCAGCCCTCGTCGAAGAAAAGGTCCCCGGCAGCCCAGCCCTCGTCGAAGAAAAGGTCCCCGGCAGCCCAGCCCTCGTCGAAGAAAAGGTCCCCGGCAGCCCAGCCCTCCTCGAAGAAAAGGTCCCCGGCAGCCCAGCCCTCGTCGAAGAAAAGGTCCCCGGCACCCCAGACCTCGTCGAAAATTTTTTATTTGGGAGCCGAGCCCTCGTCGAAGAAAAGGTCCCCGGCAGCCGAGGCCTCGTCGAAGAAAAGGTCCCCGGCAGCCGAGGCCTCGTCGAAGAAAAGGTCCCCGGCAGCCGAGGCCTCGTCGAAGAAAAGGTCCCCGGCAGCCCAGCCCTCGTCGAAGAAAAGGTCCCCGGCAGCCCAGCCCTCGTCGAAGAAAAGGTCCCCGGCAGCCCAGACCTCGTCGAAAATTTTTTATTTGGGAGCCGAGCCCTCGTCGAAGAAAAGGTCCCCGGCAGCCGAGGCCTCGTCGAAGAAAAGGTCCCCGGCAGCCCAGCCCTCGTCGAAGAAAAGGTCCCCGGCAGCCCAGACCTCGTCGAAGAAAAGGTCCCCGGCAGCAGAGACCTCGTCGAGAATTTTTTCTTCTGGAGCCGAGCCCTCGTCGAAGAAAAGGTCCCCGGCAGCCCAGCCCTCGTCGAGAATTTTTTCTTTTGGAGCCCAGCCCTCGTCGAAGAAAAGGTCCCCGGCAGCCCAGACCTCGTCGAAGAAAAGGTCCCCGGCAGCCCAGCCCTCGTCGAGAATTTTTTCTTTTGGAGCCGAGCCCTCGTCGCAGAAAAGGTCCCCGGCAGCCCAGCCCTCGTCGAAGAAAAGGTCCCCGGCAGCCCAGGCCTCGTCGAAGAAAAGGTCCCCGGCAGCCCAGCCCTCGTCGAAGAAAAGGTCCCCGGCAGCCCAGCGCTCTTCGAGAATTTTTTCTTCGGGAGCCGAGCCCTCGTCGAAGAAAAGGTCCCCGGCACCCCAGCCCTCGTCGAAGAAAAGGGTCCCGGCAGCCCAGCCCTCGTCGAAGAAAAGGTCCCCGGCAGCCCAGCCCTCGTCGAAGAAAAGGTCCCCGGCAGCCCAGCCCTCGTCGAAGAAAAGGTCCCCGGCAGCCCAGACCTCGTCGAAGAAAAGGTCCCCGGCAGCCCCAGACCTCGTCGAAGAAAAGGTCCCCGGCAGCCCAGACCTCGTCGAAGAAAAGGTCCCCGGCAGCCCAGACCTCGTCGAAGAAAAGGTCCCCGGCAGCCCAGACCTCGTCGAAGAAAAGGTCCCCGGCAGCCCAGACCTCGTCGAAGAAAAGGTCCCGGCAGCCCAGACCTCGTCGAAGAAAAGGTCCCCGGCAGCCCAGACCTCGTCGAAGAAAAGGTCCCCGGCAGCCCAGACCTCGTCGAAGAAAAGGTCCCCGGCAGCCCAGCCCTCGTCGAAGAAAAGGTCCCCGGCAGCCCAGCCCTCGTCGAAGAAAAGGTCCCCGGCAGCCCAGCCCTCGTCGAAGAAAAGGTCCCCGGCAGCCCAGCCCTCGTCGAAAAAAAGGTCTCCGGCAGCCCAGCCCTCGTCGAGAATTTTTTCTTTTGGAGCCCAGCCCTCGTCGAAGAAAAGGTCCCCAGCAGCCCAGCCCTCGTCGAAGAAAAGGTCCCCGGCAGCCCAGCCCTCGTCGAAGAAAAGGTCCCCGGCAGCCCAGCCCTCGTCGAAGAAAAGGTCCCCGGCAGCCCAGCCCTCGTCGAAGAAAAGGTCCCCGGCAGCCGAGCCCTCCTCGAGAATTTTTTCTTCGGGAGCCGAGCCCTCGTCGAAGAAAAGGTCCCCGGCACCCCAGCCCTCGTCGAGGAAAAGGTCCCCGGCACCCCAGACCTCCTCGAAGAAAAGGTCCCCGGCACCCCAGACCTCGTCGAAGAAAAGGTCCCCGGCAGCCCAGCCCTCCTCGAAGAAAAGGTCCCCGGCAGCCCAGCCCTCGTCGAAGAAAAGGTCCCCGGCAGCCCAGCCCTCGTCGAAGAAAAGGTCCCCGGCAGCCCAGCCCTCCTCGAAGAAAAGGTCCCCGGCAGCCCAGCCCTCGTCGAAGAAAAGGTCCCCGGCAGCCCAGCCCTCCTCGAAGAAAAGGTCCCCGGCAGCCCAGCCCTCGTCGAAGAAAAGGTCCCCGGCAGCCCAGCCCTCCTCGAAGAAAAGGTCCCCGGCAGCCCAGCCCTCGTCGAAGAAAAGGTCCCCGGCACCCCAGACCTCGTCGAAAATTTTTTATTTGGGAGCCGAGCCCTCGTCGAAGAAAAGGTCCCCGGCAGCCGAGGCCTCGTCGAAGAAAAGGTCCCCGGCAGCCGAGGCCTCGTTGAAGAAAAGGTCCCCGGCAGCCGAGGCCTCGTCGAAGAAAAGGTCCCCTGCAGCCCAGCCCTCGTCGAAGAAAAGGTCCCCGGCAGCCCAGCCCTCGTCGAAGAAAAGGTCCCCGGCAGCCCAGACCTCGTCGAAAATTTTTTATTTGGGAGCCGAGCCCTCGTCGAAGAAAAGGTCCCCGGCAGCCGAGGCCTCGTCGAAGAAAAGGTCCCCGGCAGCCCAGCCCTCGTCGAAGAAAAGGTCCCCGGCAGCCCAGCCCTCGTCGAAGAAAAGGTCCCCGGCAGCAGAGACCTCGTCGAGAATTTTTTCTTCTGGAGCCGAGCCCTCGTCGAAGAAAAGGTCCCCGGCAGCCCAGCCCTCGTCGAGAATTTTTTCTTTTGGAGCCCAGCCCTCGTCGAAGAAAAGGTCCCCGGCAGCCCAGACCTCGTCGAAGAAAAGGTCCCCGGCAGCCCAGCCCTCGTCGAGAATTTTTTCTTTTGGAGCCGAGCCCTCGTCGCAGAAAAGGTCCCCGGCAGCCCAGCCCTCGTCGAAGAAAAGGTCCCCGGCAGCCCAGGCCTCGTCGAAGAAAAGGTCCCCGGCAGCCCAGCCCTCGTCGAAGAAAAGGTCCCCGGCAGCCCAGCCCTCGTCGAGAATTTTTTCTTCGGGAGCCGAGCCCTCGTCGAAGAAAAGGTCCCCGGCAGCCAAGCCCTCGTCGACGAAAAGGTCCCCGGCAGCCCAGCCCTCGTCGAAGAAAAGGTCCCCGGCAGCCCAGCCCTCGTCGAAGAAAAGGTCCCCGGCAGCCCAGACCTCGTCGAAGAAAAGGTCCCCGGCAGCCCAGACCTCGTCGAAGAAAAGGTCCCCGGCAGCCCAGACCTCGTCGAAGAAAAGGTCCCCGGCAGCCCAGACCTCGTCGAAGAAAAGGTCCCCGGCAGCCCAGACCTCGTCGAAGAAAAGGTCCCCGGCAGCCCAGACCTCGTCGAAGAAAAGGTCCCCGGCAGCCCAGACCTCGTCGAAGAAAAGGTCCCCGGCAGCCCAGACCTCGTCGAAGAAAAGGTCCCCGGCAGCCCAGACCTCGTCGAAGAAAAGGTCCCCGGCAGCCCAGACCTCGTCGAAGAAAAGGTCCCCGGCAGCCCAGACCTCGTCGAAGAAAAGGTCCCCGGCAGCCCAGACCTCGTCGAAGAAAAGGTCCCCGGCAGCCCAGACCTCGTCGAAGAAAAGGTCCCCGGCAGCCCAGACCTCGTCGAAGAAAAGGTCCCCGGCAGCCCAGACCTCGTCGAAGAAAAGGTCCCCGGCAGCCCAGACCTCGTCGAAAATTTTTTATTTGCGAGCCGAACCCTCGTCGAAGAAAAGGTCCCCGGCAGCCCAGCCCTCGTTGAAGAAAAGGTCCCCGGCAGCCGAGGCCTCGTCGAAGAAAAGGTCCCCGGCAGCCGAGGCCTCGTCGAAGAAAAGGTCCCCGGCAGCCGAGCCCTCGTCGAAGAAAAGGTCCCCGGCAGCCGAGCCCTCGTTCGAGAATTTTTTCTTCGGGAGCCGAGCCCTCGTCCGAGAATTTTTTCTTCGGGAGCCGAGCCCTCGTCGAAGAAAAGGTCCCCGGCAGCCCAGCCCTCGTCGAAGAAAAGGTCCCCGGCAGCCCAGCCCTCGTCGAAGAAAAGGTCCCTGGCAGCCCAGCGCTCTTCGAGAATTTTTTTCTTCGGGAGCCGAGCCCTCGTCGAAGAAAAGGTCCCCGGCACCCCAGCCCTCGTCGAAGAAAAGGTCCCGGCAGCCCAGCCCTCGTCGAAGAAAAGGTCCCCGGCAGCCCAGACCTCGTCCAAGAAAAGGTCCCCGGCAGCCCAGACCTCGTCCAAGAAAAGGTCCCCGGCAGCCCAGACCTCGTCGAAGAAAAGGTCCCCGGCAGCCCAGACCTCGTCGAAGAAAAGGTCCCCGGCAGCCCAGACCTCGTCGAAGAAAAGGTCCCCGGCAGCCCAGACCTCGTCGAAGAAAAGGTCCCCGGCAGCCCAGACCTCGTCGAAGAAAAGGTCCCCGGCAGCCCAGACCTCGTCGAAGAAAAGGTCCCCGGCAGCCCAGCCCTCGTCGAAGAAAAGGTCCCCGGCAGCCCAGCCCTCGTCGAAGAAAAGGTCCCCGGCAGCCCAGCCCTCGTCGAAGAAAAGGTCCCCGGCAGCCCAGCCCTCGTCGAAAAAAAGGTCTCCGGCAGCCCAGCCCTCGTCGAGAATTTTTTCTTTTGGAGCCCAGCCCTCGTCGAAGAAAAGGTCCCCAGCAGCCCAGCCCTCGTCGAAGAAAAGGTCCCCGGCAGCCCAGCCCTCGTCGAAGAAAAGGTCCCCGGCAGCCCAGCCCTCGTCGAAGAAAAGGTCCCCGGCAGCCCAGCCCTCGTCGAAGAAAAAGGTCCCCGGCAGCCGAGCCCTCCTCGAGAATTTTTTCTTCGGGAGCCGAGCCCTCGTCGAAGAAAAGGTCCCCGGCACCCCAGCCCTCGTCGAGGAAAAGGTCCCCGGCACCCCAGACCTCCTCGAAGAAAAGGTCCCCGGCACCCCAGACCTCGTCGAAGAAAAGGTCCCCGGCAGCCCAGCCCTCCTCGAAGAAAAGGTCCCCGGCAGCCCAGCCCTCGTCGAAGAAAAGGTCCCCGGCAGCCCAGCCCTCGTCGAAGAAAGGTCCCCGGCAGCCCAGCCCTCCTGGAAGAAAATGTCCCCGGCAGCCCAGCCCTCGTCGAAGAAAAGGTCCCCGGCAGCCCAGCCCTCCTCGAAGAAAAGGTCCCCGGCAGCCCAGCCCTCGTCGAAGAAAAGGTCCCCGGCAGCCCAGCCCTCCTCGAAGAAAAGGTCCCCGGCAGCCCAGCCCTCGTCGAAGAAAGGTCCCCGGCACCCCAGACCTCGTCGAAAATTTTTTATTTGGGAGCCGAGCCCTCGTCGAAGAAAAGGTCCCCGGCAGCCGAGGCCTCGTCGAAGAAAAGGTCCCCGGCAGCCGAGGCCTCGTCGAAGAAAAGGTCCCCGGCAGCCGAGGCCTCGTCGAAGAAAAGGTCCCCGGCAGCCCAGCCCTCGTCGAAGAAAAGGTCCCCGGCAGCCCAGCCCTCGTCGAAGAAAAGGTCCCCGGCAGCCCAGACCTCGTCGAAAATTTTTTATTTGGGAGCCGAGCCCTCGTCGAAGAAAAGGTCCCCGGCAGCCGAGGCCTCGTCGAAGAAAAGGTCCCCGGCAGCCCAGCCCTCGTCGAAGAAAAGGTCCCCGGCAGCCCAGACCTCGTCGAAGAAAAGGTCCCCGGCAGCAGAGACCTCGTCGAGAATTTTTTCTTCTGGAGCCGAGCCCTCGTCGAAGAAAAGGTCCCCGGCAGCCGAGCCCTCGTTCGAGAATTTTTTCTTCGGGAGCCGAGCCCTCGTCCGAGAATTTTTTCTTCGGGAGCCCAGCCCTCGTCGAAGAAAAGGTCCCCGGCAGCCCAGCCCTCGTCGAAGAAAAGGTCCCAGGCAGCCGAGGCCTCGTCGAAGAAAAGGTCCCCGGCAGCCCAGCCCTCGTCGAAGAAAAGGTCCCTGGCAGCCCAGCGCTCGTCGAGAATTTTTTCTTCGGGAGCCGAGCCCTCGTCGAAGAAAAGGTCCCCGGCACCCCAGCCCTCGTCGAAGAAAAGGTCCCCGGCAGCCCAGCCCTCGTCGAAGAAAAGGTCCCCGGCAGCCCAGCACTCGTCGAAGAAAAGGTCCCCGGCAGCCCAGACCTCGTCGAAGAAAAGGTCCCCGGCAGCCCAGACCTCGTCGAAGAAAAGGTCCCCGGCAGCCCAGCCCTCGTCGAAGAAAAGGTCCCCGGCAGCCCAGCCCTCGTCGAAGAAAAGGTCCCCGGCAGCCCAGCCCTCGTCGAAGAAAAGGTCCCCGGCAGCCCAGACCTCGTCGAAGAAAAGGTCCCCGGCAGCCCAGACCTTGTCGAAGAAAAGGTCCCCGGAAGCCCAGACCTCGTCGAAGAAAAGGTCCCCGGCAGCCCAGACCTCGTCGAAGAAAAGGTCCCCGGCAGTCCAGACCTCGTCGAAAATTTTTTATTTGCGAGCCGAGCCCTCGTCGAAGAAAAGGTCCCCGGCAGCCGAGGCCTCGTCGAAGAAAAGGTCCCCGGCAGCCGAGGCCTCGTCGAAGAAAAGGTCCCCGGCAGCCGAGCCCTCGTCGAAGAAAAGGTCCCCGGCAGCCGAGCCCTCGTTCGAGAATTTTTTCTTCGGGAGCCGAGCCCTCGTCCGAGAATTTTTTCTTCGGGAGCCGAGCCCTCGTCGAAGAAAAGGTCCCCGGCAGCCCAGCCCTCGTCGAAGAAAAGGTCCCCGGCAGCCCAGCCCTCGTCGAAGAAAAGGTCCCTGGCAGCCCAGCGCTCTTCGAGAATTTTTTCTTCGGGAGCCGAGCCCTCGTCGAAGAAAAGGTCCCCGGCACCCCAGCCCTCGTCGAAGAAAAGGTCCCGGCAGCCCAGCCCTCGTCGAAGAAAAGGTCCCCGGCAGCCCAGCCCTCGTCGAAGAAAAGGTCCCCGGCAGCCCAGCCCTCGTCCAAGAAAAGGTCCCCGGCAGCCCAGACCTCGTCCAAGAAAAGGTCCCCGGCAGCCCAGACCTCGTCGAAGAAAAGGTCCCCGGCAGCCCAGACCTCGTCGAAGAAAAGGTCCCCGGCAGCCCAGACCTCGTCGAAGAAAAGGTCCCCGGCAGCCCAGCCCTCGTCGAAGAAAAGGTCCCCGGCAGCCCAGCCCTCGTCGAAGAAAAGGTCCCCGGCAGCCCAGCCCTCGTCGAAGAAAAGGTCCCCGGCAGCCCAGCCCTCGTCGAAGAAAAGGTCCCCGGCAGCCCAGCCCTCGTCGAAGAAAAGGTCCCCGGCAGCCGAGCCCTCCTCGAGAATTTTTTCTTCGGGAGCCGAGCCCTCGTCGAAGAAAAGGTCCCCGGCACCCCAGCCCTCGTCGAGGAAAAGGTCCCCGGCACCCCAGACCTCCTCGAAGAAAAGGTCCCCGGCACCCCAGACCTCGTCGAAGAAAAGGTCCCCGGCAGCCCAGCCCTCCTCGAAGAAAAGGTCCCCGGCAGCCCAGCCCTCGTCGAAGAAAAGGTCCCCGGCAGCCCAGCCCTCGTCGAAGAAAAGGTCCCCGGCAGCCCAGCCCTCCTCGAAGAAAAGGTCCCCGGCAGCCCAGCCCTCGTCGAAGAAAAGGTCCCCGGCAGCCCAGCCCTCCTCGAAGAAAAGGTCCCCGGCAGCCCAGCCCTCGTCGAAGAAAAGGTCCCCGGCAGCCCAGCCCTCCTCGAAGAAAAGGTCCCCGGCAGCCCAGCCCTCGTCGAAGAAAAGGTCCCCGGCAGCCCAGCCCTCCTCGAAGAAAAGGTCCCCGGCAGCCCAGCCCTCGTCGAAGAAAAGGTCCCCGGCACCCCAGACCTCGTCGAAAATTTTTTATTTGGGAGCCGAGCCCTCGTCGAAGAAAAGGTCCCCGGCAGCCGAGGCCTCGTCGAAGAAAAGGTCCCCGGCAGCCGAGGCCTCGTCGAAGAAAAGGTCCCCGGCAGCCGAGGCCTCGTCGAAGAAAAGGTCCCCGGCAGCCCAGCCCTCGTCGAAGAAAAGGTCCCCGGCAGCCCAGCCCTCGTCGAAGAAAAGGTCCCCGGCAGCCCAGACCTCGTCGAAAATTTTTTATTTGGGAGCCGAGCCCTCGTCGAAGAAAAGGTCCCCGGCAGCCGAGGCCTCGTCGAAGAAAAGGTCCCCGGCAGCCCAGCCCTCGTCGAAGAAAAGGTCCCCGGCAGCCCAGCCCTCGTCGAAGAAAAGGTCCCCGGCAGCAGAGACCTCGTCGAGAATTTTTTCTTCTGGAGCCGAGCCCTCGTCGAAGAAAAGGTCCCCGGCAGCCGAGCCCTCGTTCGAGAATTTTTTCTTCGGGAGCCGAGCCCTCGTCCGAGAATTTTTTCTTCGGGAGCCCAGCCCTCGTCGAAGAAAAGGTCCCCGGCAGCCCAGCCCTCGTCGAAGAAAAGGTCCCAGGCAGCCGAGGCCTCGTCGAAGAAAAGGTCCCCGGCAGCCCAGCCCTCGTCGAAGAAAAGGTCCCTGGCAGCCCAGCGCTCGTCGAGAATTTTTTCTTCGGGAGCCGAGCCCTCGTCGAAGAAAAGGTCCCCGGCACCCCAGCCCTCGTCGAAGAAAAGGTCCCGGCAGCCCAGCCCTCGTCGAAGAAAAGGTCCCCGGCAGCCCAGCCCTCGTCGAAGAAAAGGTCCCCGGCAGCCCAGCACTCGTCGAAGAAAAGGTCCCCGGCAGCCCAGCACTCGTCGAAGAAAAGGTCCCCGGCAGCCCAGACCTCGTCGAAGAAAAGGTCCCCGGCAGCCCAGACCTCGTCGAAGAAAAGGTCCCCGGCAGCCCAGACCTCGTCGAAGAAAAGGTCCCCGGCAGCCCAGACCTCGTCGAAGAAAAGGTCCCCGGCAGCCCAGCCCTCGTCGAAGAAAAGGTCCCCGGCAGCCCAGCCCTCGTCGAAGAAAAGGTCCCCGGCAGCCCAGACCTCGTCGAAGAAAAGGTCCCCGGCAGCCCAGACCTCGTCGAAGAAAAGGTCCCCGGCAGCCCAGACCTCGTCGAAGAAAAGGTCCCCGGCAGCCCAGACCTCGTCGAAGAAAAGGTCCCCGGCAGTCCAGACCTCGTCGAAAATTTTTTATTTGCGAGCCGAGCCCTCGTCGAAGAAAAGGTCCCCGGCAGCCGAGGCCTCGTCGAAGAAAATGTCCCCGGCAGCCGAGGCCTCGTCGAAGAAAAGGTCCCCGGCAGCCCAGCCCTCGTCGAAGAAATGGTCCCCGGCAGCCCAGCCCTCGTCGAAGAAAAGGTCCCCGGCAGCCCAGCCCTCGTCGAAGAAAAGGTCCCCGGCAGCCCAGCCCTCGTCGAAGAAAAGGTCCCCGGCAGCCCAGCCCTCGTCGAAGAAAAGGTCCCCGGCAGCCCAGCCCTTGTCGAGAATTTTTTCTTTTGGAGCCCAGTCCTCGTCGAAGTAAAGGTCCCCGGCAGCCCAGACCTCGTCGAAGAAAAGGTCCCCGGCAGCCCAGCCCTCGTCGAGAATTTTTTCTTTTGGAGCCGAGCCCTCGTCGAAGAAAAGGTCCCCGGCAGCCGAACCCTCGTTCGAGAATTTTTTCTTCGGGAGCCGAGCCCTCGTCCGAGAATTTTTTCTTCGGGAGCCCAGCCCTCGTCGAAGAAAAGGTCCCCGGCAGCCCAGCCCTCGTCGAAGAAAAGGTCCCAGGCAGCCGAGGCCTCGTCGAAGAAAAGGTCCCCGGCAGCCCAGCCCTCGTCGAAGAAAAGGTCCCTGGCAGCCCAGCGCTCGTCGAGAATTTTTTCTTCGGGAGCCGAGCCCTCGTCGAAGAAAAGGTCCCCGGCACCCCAGCCCTCGTCGAAGAAAAGGTCCCGGCAGCCCAGCCCTCGTCGAAGAAAAGGTCCCCGGCAGCCCAGCCCTCGTCGAAGAAAAGGTCCCCGGCAGCCCAGCACTCGTCGAAGAAAAGGTCCCCGGCAGCCCAGCACTCGTCGAAGAAAAGGTCCCCGGCAGCCCAGACCTCGTCGAAGAAAAGGTCCCCGGCAGCCCAGACCTCGTCGAAGAAAAGGTCCCCGGCAGCCCAGACCTCGTCGAAGAAAAGGTCCCCGGCAGCCCAGACCTCGTCGAAGAAAAGGTCCCCGGCAGCCCAGCCCTCGTCGAAGAAAAGGTCCCCGGCAGCCCAGCCCTCGTCGAAGAAAAGGTCCCCGGCAGCCCAGCCCTCGTCGAAGAAAAGGTCCCCGGCAGCCCAGCCCTCGTCGAAGAAAAGGTCCCCGGCAGCCCAGCCCTCGTCGAAGAAAAGGTCCCCGGCAGCCCAGCCCTCGTCGAGAATTTTTTCTTCGGGAGCCGAGCCCTCGTCGAAGAAAAGGTCCCCGGCAGCCAAGCCCTCGTCGACGAAAAGGTCCCCGGCAGCCCAGCCCTCGTCGAAGAAAAGGTCCCCGGCAGCCCAGACCTCGTCGAAGAAAAGGTCCCCGGCAGCCCAGACCTCGTCGAAGAAAAGGTCCCCGGCAGCCCAGACCTCGTCGAAGAAAAGGTCCCCGGCAGCCCAGCCCTCGTCGAAGAAAAGGTCCCCGGCAGCCCAGACCTCGTCGAAGAAAAGGTCCCCGGCAGCCCAGACCTCGTCGAAGAAAAGGTCCCCGGCAGCCCAGACCTCGTCGAAGAAAAGGTCCCCGGCAGCCCAGACCTCGTCGAAGAAAAGGTCCCCGGCAGCCCAGACCTCGTCGAAGAAAAGGTCCCCGGCAGCCCAGACCTCGTCGAAGAAAAGGTCCCCGGCAGCCCAGACCTCGTCGAAGAAAAGGTCCCCGGCAGCCCAGCCCTCGTCGAAAATTTTTTATTTGCGAGCCGAACCCTCGTCGAAGAAAAGGTCCCCGGCAGCCCAGCCCTCGTCGAAGAAAAGGTCCCCGGCAGCCCAGCCCTCGTCGAAGAAAAGGTCCCCGGCAGCCGAGGCCTCGTCGAAGAAAAGGTCCCCGGCAGCCGAGGCCTCGTCGAAGAAAAGGTCCCCGGCAGCCGAGGCCTCGTCGAAGAAAAGGTCCCCGGCAGCCGAGGCCTCGTCGAAGTAAAGGTCCCCGGCAGCCGAGCCCTCGTTCGAGAATTTTTTCTTCGGGAGCCGAGCCCTCGTCCGAGAATTTTTTCTTCGGGAGCCGAGCCCTCGTCGAAGAAAAGGTCCCCGGCAGCCCAGCCCTCGTCGAAGAAAAGGTCCCAGGCAGCCGAGGCCTCGTCGAAGAAAAGGTCCCCGGCAGCCCAGCCCTCGTCGAAGAAAAGGTCCCTGGCAGCCCAGCGCTCTTCGAGAATTTTTTCTTCGGGAGCCGAGCCCTCGTCGAAGAAAAGGTCCCCGGCACCCCAGCCCTCGTCGAAGAAAAGGTCCCGGCAGCCCAGCCCTCGTCGAAGAAAAGGTCCCCGGCAGCCCAGCCCTCGTCGAAGAAAAGGTCCCCGGCAGCCCAGACCTCGTCCAAGAAAAGGTCCCCGGCAGCCCAGACCTCGTCGAAGAAAAGGTCCCCGGCAGCCCAGACCTCGTCGAAGAAAAGGTCCCCGGCAGCCCAGCCCTCGTCGAAGAAAAGGTCCCCGGCAGCCCAGCCCTCGTCGAAGAAAAGGTCCCCGGCAGCCCAGCCCTCGTCGAAGAAAAGGTCCCCGGCAGCCCAGCCCTCGTCGAAGAAAAGGTCCCCGGCAGCCCAGCCCTCGTCGAAAAAAAGGTCCCCGGCAGCCCAGCCCTCGTCGAGAATTTTTTCTTTTGGAGCCCAGCCCTCGTCGAAGAAAAGGTCCCCAGCAGCCCAGCCCTCGTCGAAGAAAAGGTCCCCGGCAGCCCAGCCCTCGTCGAAGAAAAGGTCCCCGGCAGCCCAGCCCTCGTCGAAGAAAAGGTCCCCGGCAGCCCAGCCCTCGTCGAAGAAAAGGTCCCCGGCAGCCGAGCCCTCCTCGAGAATTTTTTCTTCGGGAGCCGAGCCCTCGTCGAAGAAAAGGTCCCCGGCACCCCAGCCCTCGTCGAGGAAAAGGTCCCCGGCAGCCCAGCCCTCCTCGAAGAAAAGGTCCCCGGCAGCCCAGCCCTCGTCGAAGAAAAGGTCCCCGGCAGCCCAGCCCTCGTCGAAGAAAAGGTCCCCGGCAGCCCAGACCTCCTCGAAGAAAAGGTCCCCGGCAGCCCAGCCCTCGTCGAAGAAAAGGTCCCCGGCAGCCCAGCCCTCCTCGAAGAAAAGGTCCCCGGCAGCCCAGCCCTCGTCGAAGAAAAGGTCCCCGGCAGCCCAGCCCTCCTCGAAGAAAAGGTCCCCGGCAGCCCAGCCCTCGTCGAAGAAAAGGTCCCCGGCACCCCAGACCTCGTCGAAAATTTTTTATTTGGGAGCCGAGCCCTCGTCGAAGAAAAGGTCCCCGGCAGCCGAGGCCTCGTCGAAGAAAAGGTCCCCGGCAGCCGAGGCCTCGTCGAAGAAAAGGTCCCCGGCAGCCCAGCCCTCGTCGAAGAAAAGGTCCCCGGCAGCCCAGCCCTCGTCGAAGAAAAGGTCCCCGGCAGCAGAGACCTCGTCGAGAATTTTTTCTTCGGGAGCCGAGCCCTCGTCGAAGAAAAGGTCCCCGGCAGCCGAGCCCTCGTCGAAGAAAAGGTCCCCGGCAGCCCAGCCCTCGTCGAAGAAAAGGTCCCCGGCAGCCGAGGCCTCGTCGAAGAAAAGGTCCCCGGCAGCCCAGCCCTCGTCGAAGAAAAGGTCCCTGGCAGCCCAGCGCTCGTCGAGAATTTTTTCTTCGGGAGCCGAGGCCTCGTCGAAGAAAAGGTCCCCGGCACCCCAGCCCTCGTCGAAGAAAAGGTCCCGGCAGCCCAGCCCTCGTCGAAGAAAAGGTCCCCGGCAGCCCAGCCCTCGTCGAAGAAAAGGTCCCCGGCAGCCCAGCCCTCGTCGAAGAAAAGGTCCCCGGCAGCCCAGCCCTCGTCGAAGAAAAGGTCCCCGGCAGCCCAGCACTCGTCGAAGAAAAGGTCCCCGGCAGCCCAGACCTCGTCGAAGAAAAGGTCCCCGGCAGCCCAGCCCTCGTCGAAGAAAAGGTCCCCGGCAGCCCAGCCCTCGTCGAAGAAAAGGTCCCCGGCAGCCCAGACCTCCTCGAAGAAAAGGTCCCCGGCAGCCCAGACCTCGTCGAAGAAAAGGTCCCCGGCAGCCCAGACCTCGTCGAAGAAAAGGTCCCCGGCAGCCCAGACCTCGTCGAAGAAAAGGTCCCCGGCAGCCCAGACCTCGTCGAAGAAAAGGTCCCCGGCAGCCCAGACCTCGTCGAAAATTTTTTATTTGCGAGCCGAGCCCTCGTCGAAGAAAAGGTCCCCGGCAGCCGAGGCCTCGTCGAAGAAAAGGTCCCCGGCAGCCCAGCCCTCGTCGAAGAAAAGGTCCCCGGCAGCCCAGCCCTCGTCGAAGAAAAGGTCCCCGGCAGCCCAGCCCTCGTCGAAGAAAAGGTCCCCGGCAGCCCAGCTCTCGTCGAAGAAAAGGTCCCCGGCAGCCCAGCCCTCGTCGAAGAAAAGGTCCCCGGCAGCCCAGCCCTCGTCGAGAATTTTTTCTTTTGGAGCCCAGCCCTCGTCGAAGAAAAGGTCCCCGGCAGCCCAGACCTCGTCGAAGAAAAGGTCCCCGGCAGCCCAGCCCTCGTCGAGAATTTTTTCTTTTGGAGCCGAGCCCTCGTCGCAGAAAAGGTCCCCGGCAGCCCAGCCCTCGTCGAAGAAAAGGTCCCCGGCAGCCCAGGCCTCGTCGAAGAAAAGGTCCCCGGCAGCCAAGCCCTCGTCGAAGAAAAGGTCCCCGGCAGCCCAGCCCTCGTCGAGAATTTTTTCTTCGGGAGCCGAGCCCTCGTCGAAGAAAAGGTCCCCGGCAGCCCAGCCCTCGTCGAAGAAAAGGTCCCCGGCAGCCCAGCCCTCGTCGAAGAAAAGGTCCCCGGCAGCCCAGCCCTCGTCGAAGAAAAGGTCCCCGGCAGCCGAGGCCTCGTCGAAGAAAAGGTCCCCGGCAGCCGAGGCCTCGTCGAAGAAAAGGTCCCCGGCAGCCCAGCCCTCGTCGAAGAAAAGGTCCCCGGCAGCCCAGCCCTCGTCGAAGAAAAGGTCCCCGGCAGCCCAGACCTCGTCGAAGAAAAGGTCCCCGGCAGCCCAGACCTCGTCGAAGAAAAGGTCCCCGGCAGCCCAGACCTCGTCGAAGAAAAGGTCCCCGGCAGCCCAGACCTCGTCGAAGAAAAGGTCCCCGGCAGCCCAGACCTCGTCGAAGAAAAGGTCCCCGGCAGCCCAGACCTCGTCGAAGAAAAGGTCCCCGGCAGCCCAGATCTCGTCGAAGAAAAGGTCCCCGGCAGCCCAGCCCTCGTCGAAAATTTTTTATTTGCGAGCCGAACCCTCGTCGAAGAAAAGGTCCCCGGCAGCCCAGCCCTCGTTGAAGAAAAGGTCCCCGGCAGCCGAGGCCTCGTCGAAGAAAAGGTCCCCGGCAGCCGAGGCCTCGTCGAAGAAAAGGTCCCCGGCAGCCGAGGCCTCGTCGAAGAAAAGGTCCCCGGCAGCCGAGGCCTCGTCGAAGAAAAGGTCCCCGGCCGCCCAGCCCTCGTCGAAGAAAAGGTCCCCGGCAGCAGAGCCCTCGTCGAGAATTTTTTCCTCGGGAGCCGAGCCCTCGTCGAAGAAAAGGTCCCCGGCAGCCGAGCCCTCGTCGAGAATTTTCTCTTCGGGAGCAGAGCCCTCGTCGAAGAAAAGGTCCCCGGCAGCCCAGCCCTCGTCGTAGAAAAGGTCCCCGGCATCCCAGACCTCGTCGAGAATTTTTTCTTCGGGAGCCGAGCCCTCGTCGAAGAAAAGGTCCCCGGCACCCCAGAACTCGTCGAAGAAATGGTCCCCGGCAGCAGAGCCCTCGTCAAGAATTTTTTCTTCGGGAGCCGAGCCCTCGTCGAAGAAAAGGTCCCCGGCAGCCCAGCCCTCGTCGAGAATTTTTTCTTCGGGAGCCGAGCCCTCGTCGAAGAAAAGGTCCCCGGCAGCCCAGCCCTCGTCGAAGAAAAGGTCCCCGGCATCCCAGCCCTCGTTGAGAATTTTTTCTTCGGGAGCCGAGCCCTCGTCGAAGAAAAGGTCCCCGGCAGCCGAGCCCTCGTCGACGAAAAGGTCCCCGGCACCCCAGACCTCGTCGAAGAAAAGGTCCCCGGCACCCCAGAACTCGTCGAAGAAAAGGTCCCCGGCACCCCAGACCTCGTCGAAGAAAAGGTCCCCGGCACCCCAGAACTCGTCGAAGAAAAGGTCCCCGGCACCCCAGACCTCGTCGAAGAAAAGGTCCCCGGCACCCCAGACCTCGTCGAAGAAAAGGTCCCCGGCACCCCAGACCTCGTCGAAGAAAAGGTCCCCGGCACCCCAGACCTCGTCGAAGAAAAGGTCCCCGGCAGCCCAGCCCTCGTCGAAGAAAAGGTCCCCGGCAGCTCAGCCCTCGTCGAGAATTTTTTCTTCGGGAGCCGAGCCCTCGTCGAAGAAAAGGTCCCCGGCAGCCCAGCCCTCGTCGAAGAAAAGGTCCCCGGCAGCCCAGCCCTCGTCGAAGAAAAGGTCCCCGGCAGCCCAGCCCTCGTCGAAGAAAAGGTCCCCGGCAGCCCAGCCCTCGTCGAGAATTTTTTCTTCGGGAGCCGAGCCCTCGTCGAAGAAAAGGTCCCCGGCAGCCCAGCCCTCGTCGAAGAAAAGGTCCCCGGCAGCCCAGCCCTCGTCGAAGAAAAGGTCCCCGGCAGCCCAGCCCTCGTCGAAGAAAAGGTCCCCGGCAGCCCAGCCCTCGTCGAAGAAAAGGTCCCCGGCAGCCCAGCCCTCGTCGAAGAAAAGGTCCCCGGCAGCCCAGCCCTCGTCGAAGAAAAGGTCCCCGGCAGCCCAGCCCTCGTCGAAGAAAAGGTCCCCGGCAGCCCAGCCCTCGTCGAAGAAAAGGTCCCCGGCAGCCCAGCCCTCGTCGAAAATTTTTTATTTGCGAGCCGAGGCCTCGTCGAAGAAAAGGTCCCCGGCAGCCCAGCCCTCGTCGAAGAAAAGGTCCCCGGCAGCAGAGCCCTCGTCGAGAATTTTCTCTTCGGGAGCAGAGCCCTCGTCGAAGAAAAGGTCCCCGGCATCCCAGCCCTCGTCGTAGAAAAGGTCCCCGGCATCCCAGACCTCGTCGAGAATTTTTTCTTCGGGAGCCGAGCCCTCGTCGAAGAAAAGGTCCCCGGCACCCAAGAACTCGTCGAAGAAAAGGTCCCCGGCACCCAAGAACTCGTCGAAGAAAAGGTCCCCGGCAGCCCAGCCCTCGTCAAGAATTTTTTCTTCGGGAGCCGAGCCCTCGTCGAAGAAAAGGTCCCCGGCAGCCCAGCCCTCGTCGAGAATTTTTTCTTCGGGAGCCGAGCCCTGGTCGAAGAAAAGGTCCCCGGCAGCCCAGCCCTCGTCGAAGAAAAGGTCCCCGGCAGCCCAGCCCTCGTTGAGAATTTTTTCTTCGGGAGCCGAGCCCTCGTCGAAGAAAAGGTCCCCGGCACCCCAGACCTCGTCGAAGAAAAGGTCCCCGGCACCCCAGACCTCGTCGAAGAAAAGGTCCCCGGCAACGCAGACCTCGTCGACGAAAAGGTCCCCGGCAGCCCAGCCCTCGTCGAAGAAAAGGTCCCCGGCAGCCCAGCCCTCGTCGAAGAAAAGGTCCCCGGCAGCCCAGCCCTCGTCGAGAATTTTTTCTTCGGGAGCCCAGCCCTCGTCGAAGAAAAGGTCCCCGGCAGCCCAGCCCTCGTCGAAGAAAAGGTCCCCGGCAGCCCAGCCCTCGTCGAAGAAAAGGTCCCCGGCAGCCCCGCCCTCGTCGAAGAAAAGGTCCCCGGCAGCCCAGCCCTCGTCGAAGAAAAGGTCCCCGGCAGCCCAGCCCTCGTCGAAGAAAAGGTCCCCGGCAGCCCAGCCCTCGTCGAAGAAAAGGTCCCCGGCAGCCCAGCCCTCGTCGAAGAAAAGGTCCCCGGCAGCCCAGCCCTCGTCGAAGAAAAGGTCCCCGGCAGCCCAGCCCTCGTCGAAGAAAAGGTCCCCGGCAGCGCAGCCCTCGTCGAAGAAAAGGTCCCCGGCAGCCCAGCCCTCGTCGAAGAAAAGGTCCCCGGCAGCCCAGCCCTCGTCGAGAATTTTTTCTTCGGAGCCGAGCCCTCGTCGAAGAAAAGGTCCCCGGCAGCCCAGCCCTCGTCGAAGAAAAGGTCCCCGGCAGCCCAGCCCTCGTCGAGAATTTTTTCTTCGGGAGCCCAGCCCTCGTCGAAGAAAAGGTCCCCGGCAGCCCAGCCCTCGTCGAAGAAAAGGTCCCCGGCAGCCCCGCCCTCGTCGAAGAAAAGGTCCCCGGCAGCCCAGCCCTCGTCGAAGAAAAGGTCCCCGGCAGCCCAGCCCTCGTCGAAGAAAAGGTCCCCGGCAGCCCAGCCCTCGTCGAAGAAAAGGTCCCCGGCAGCCCAGCCCTCGTCGAAGAAAAGGTCCCCGGCAGCCCAGCCCTCGTCGAAGAAAAGGTCCCCGGCAGCCCAGCCCTCGTCGAAGAAAAGGTCCCCGGCAGCCCAGCCCTCGTCGAGAATTTTGTATTCGGCAGCCGAGCCCTCGTCGAAGAAAAGGTCCCCGGCAGCCCAGCCCTCGTCGAAGAAAAGGTCCCCGGCAGCCCAGCCCTCGTCGAAGAAAAGGTCCCCGGCAGCCCAGCCCTCGTCGAGAATTTTGTATTCGGCAGCCGAGCCCTCGTCGAAGAAAAGGTCCCCGGCAGCCCAGCCCTCGTCGAGAATTTTTTCTTCGGGAGCCGAGCCCTCGTCGAAGAAAAGGTCCCCGGCAGCCCAGCCCTCGTCGAAGAAAAGGTCCCCGGCAGCCCAGCCCTCGTCGAAGAAAAGGTCCCCGGCAGCCCAGCCCTCGTCGAGAATTTTTTCTTCGGGAGCCAAGCCCTCGTCGAAGAAAAGGTCCCCGGCAGCCCAGCCCTCGTCGAAGAAAAGGTCCACGGCAGCCCAGCCCTCGTCGAAGAAAAGGTCCCCGGCAGCCCAGCCCTCGTCGAAGAAAAGGTCCCCGGCAGCCAAGCCCTCGTCGAAGAAAAGGTCCCCGGCAGCCCAGCCCTCGTCGAAGAAAAGGTCCCCGGCAGCCAAGCCCTCGTCGAAGAAAAGGTCCCCGGCAGCCCAGCCCTCGTCGAAGAAAAGGTCCCCGGCAGCCCAGCCCTCGTCGAAGAAAAGGTCCCCGGCAGCCCAGCCCTCGTCGAGAATTTTGTATTCGGCAGCCGAGCCCTCGTCGAAGAAAAGGTCCCCGGCAGCCCAGCCCTCGTCGAAGAAAAGGTCCCCGGCAGCCCAGCCCTCGTCGAGAATTTTTTCTTCGGGAGCCGAGCCCTCGTCGAAGAAAAGGTCCCCGGCAGCCCAGCCCTCGTCGAAGAAAAGGTCCCCGGCAGCCCAGCCCTCGTCGAAGAAAAGGTCCCCGGCAGCCCAGCCCTCGTCGAAGAAAAGGTCCCCGGCAGCCCAGCCCTCGTCGAAGAAAAGGTCCCCGGCAGCCCAGCCCTCGTCGAAGAAAAGGTCCCCGGCAGCCCAGCCCTCGTCGAGAATTTTTTCTTCGGGAGCCGAGCCCTCGTCGAAGAAAAGGTCCCCGGCAGCCCAGCCCTCGTCGAAGAAAAGGTCCCCGGCAGCCCAGCCCTCGTCGAAGAAAAGGTCCCCGGCAGCCCAGCCCTCGTCGAGAATTTTGTATTCGGCAGCCGAGCCCTCGTCGAAGAAAAGGTCCCCAGCAGCCCAGCCCTCGTCGAAGAAAAGGTCCCCGGCAGCCCAGCCCTCGTCGAAGAAAAGGTCCCCGGCAGCCCAGCCCTCGTCGAAGAAAAGGTCCCCGGCAGCCCAGCCCTCGTCGAAGAAAAGGTCCCCGGCAGCCGAGCCCTCCTCGAGAATTTTTTCTTCGGGAGCCGAGCCCTCGTCGAAGAAAAGGTCCCCGGCACCCCAGCCCTCGTCGAGGAAAAGGTCCCCGGCACCCCAGACCTCCTCGAAGAAAAGGTCCCCGGCAGCCCAGCCCTCGTCGAAGAAAAGGTCCCCGGCAGCCCAGCCCTCGTCGAAGAAAAGGTCCCCGGCAGCCCAGCCCTCGTCGAAGAAAAGGTCCCCGGCAGCCCAGCCCTCGTCGAAGAAAAGGTCCCCGGCAGCCCAGCCCTCGTCGAAGAAAAGGTCCCCGGCAGCCCAGCCCTCGTCGAAGAAAAGGTCCCCGGCAGCCCAGCCCTCGTCGAAGAAAAGGTCCCCGGCAGCCCAGCCCTCGTCGAAGAAAAGGTCCCCGGCAGCCCAGCCCTCGTCGAAGAAAAGGTCCCCGGCAGCCCAGCCCTCGTCGAAGAAAAGGTCCCCGGCACCCCAGACCTCGTCGAAAATTTTTTATTTGGGAGCCGAGCCCTCGTCGAAGAAAAGGTCCCCGGCAGCCGAGGCCTCGTCGAAGAAAAGGTCCCCGGCAGCCGAGGCCTCGTCGAAGAAAAGGTCCCCGGCATCCGAGGCCTCGTCGAAGAAAAGGTCGCCGGCAGCCCAGCCCTCGTCGAAGAAAAGGTCCCCGGCAGCCCAGCCCTCGTCGAAGAAAAGGTCCCCGGCAGCCCAGCCCTCGTCGAAGAAAAGGTCCCCGGCAGCAGAGACGTCGTCGAGAATTTTTTCTTCGGGAGCCGAGCCCTCGTCGAAGAAAAGGTCCCCGGCAGCCGAGCCCTCGTCCGAGAATTTTTTCTTCGGGAGCCCAGCCCTCGTCGAAGAAAAGGTCCCCGGCAGCCCAGCCCTCGTCGAAGAAAAGGTCCCAGGCAGCCGAGGCCTCGTCGAAGAAAAGGTCCCCGGCAGCCCAGCCCTCGTCGAAGAAAAGGTCCCCGGCAGCCGAGGCCTCGTCGAAGAAAAGGTCCCCGGCAGCCCAGCCCTCGTCGAAGAAAAGGTCCCCGGCAGCCCAGCCCTCGTCGAAGAAAAGGTCCCCGGCAGCCCAGCCCTCGTCGAAGAAAAGGTCCCCGGCAGCAGAGACCTCGTCGAGAATTTTTTCTTCGGGAGCCGAGCCCTCGTCGAAGAAAAGGTCCCCGGCAGCCGAGCCCTCGTCCGAGAATTTTTTCTTCGGGAGCCCAGCCCTCGTCGAAGAAAAGGTCCCCGGCAGCCCAGCCCTCGTCAAAGAAAAGGTCCCAGGCAGCCGAGGCCTCGTCGAAGAAAAGGTCCCCGGCAGCCCAGCCCTCGTCGAAGAAAAGGTCCCAGGCAGCCGAGGCCTCGTCGAAGAAAAGGTCCCCGGCAGCCCAGCCCTCGTCGAATTAAAGGTCCCTGGCAGCCCAGCGCTCGTCGAGAATTTTTTCTTCGGGAGCCGAGCCCTCGTCGAAGAAAAGGTCCCGGCAGCCCAGCCCTCGTCGAAGAAAAGGTCCCGGCAGCCCAGCCCTCGTCGAAGAAAAGGTCCCCGGCAGCCCAGCCCTCGTCGAAGAAAAGGTCCCCGGCAGCCCAGCCCTCGTCGAAGAAAAGGTCCCCGGCAGCCCAGCCCTCGTCGAAGAAAAGGTCCCCGGCAGCCCAGCCCTCGTCGAAGAAAAGGTCCCCGGCAGCCCAGCCCTCGTCGAAGAAAAGGTCCCCGGCAGCCCAGCACTCGTCGAAGAAAAGGTCCCCGGCAGCCCAGCACTCGTCGAAGAAAAGGTCCCCGGCAGCCCAGCCCTCGTCGAAGAAAAGGTCCCCGGCAGCCCAGACCTCGTCGAAGAAAAGGTCCCCGGCAGCCCAGACCTCGTCGAAGAAAAGGTCCCCGGCAGCCCAGACCTCGTCGAAGAAAAGGTCCCCGGCAGCCCAGACCTCGTCGAAGAAAAGGTCCCCGGCAGCCCAGACCTCGTCGAAAATTTTTTATTTGCGAGCCGAGCCCTCGTCGAAGAAAAGGTCCCCGGCAGCCGAGCCCTCGTCGAAGAAAAGGTCCCCGGCAGCCGAGGCCTCGTCGAAGAAAAGGTCCCCGGCAGCCGAGCCCTCGTCGAAGAAAAGGTCCCCGGCAGCCCAGCCCTCGTCGAAGAAAAGGTCCCCGGCAGCCCAGCCCTCGTCGAAGAAAAGGTCCCCGGCAGCCCAGCCCTCGTCGAAGAAAAGGTCCCCGGCAGCCCAGCCCTCGTCGAAGAAAAGGTCCCCGGCAGCCCAGCCCTCGTCGAAGAAAAGGTCCCCGGCAGCCCAGCCCTCGTCGAGAATTTTTTCTTTTGGAGCCCAGCCCTCGTCGAAGAAAAGGTCCCCGGCAGCCCAGACCTCGTCGAAGAAAAGGTCCCCGGCAGCCCAGCCCTCGTCGAGAATTTTTTCTTTTTGAGCCGAGCCCTCGTCGCAGAAAAGGTCCCCGGCAGCCCAGCCCTCGTCGAAGAAAAGGTCCCCGGCAGCCCAGCCCTCGTCGAAGAAAAGGTCCCCGGCAGCCCAGCCCTCGTCGAAGAAAAGGTCCCCGGCAGCAGAGACCTCGTCGAGAATTTTTTCTTCTGGAGCCGAGCCCTCGTCGAAGAAAAGGTCCCCGGCAGCCAAGCCCTCGTCGACGAAAAGGTCCCCGGCAGCCCAGCCCTCGTCGAAGAAAAGGTCCCCGGCAGCCCAGCCCTCGTCGAAGAAAAGGTCCCCGGCAGCCGAGGCCTCGTCGAAGAAAAGGTCCCCGGCAGCCGAGGCCTCGTCGAAGAAAAGGTCCCCGGCAGCCCAGCCCTCGTCGAAGAAAAGGTCCCCGGCAGCCCAGCCCTCGTCGAAGAAAAGGTCCCCGGCAGCCCAGACCTCGTCGAAGAAAAGGTCCCCGGCAGCCCAGACCTCGTCGAAGAAAAGGTCCCCGGCAGCCCAGACCTCGTCGAAGAAAAGGTCCCCGGCAGCCCAGACCTCGTCGAAGAAAAGGTCCCCGGCAGCCCAGACCTCGTCGAAGAAAAGGTCCCCGGCAGCCCAGATCTCGTCGAAGAAAAGGTCCCCGGCAGCCCAGCCCTCGTCGAAAATTTTTTATTTGCGAGCCAAACCCTCGTCGAAGAAAAGGTCCCCGGCAGCCCAGCCCTCGTTGAAGAAAAGGTCCCCGGCAGCCGAGGCCTCGTCGAAGAAAAGGTCCCCGGCAGCCGAGGCCTCGTCGAAGAAAAGGTCCCCGGCAGCCGAGGCCTCGTCGAAGAAAAGGTCCCCGGCAGCCGAGGCCTCGTCGAAGAAAAGGTCCCCGGCAGCCGAGGCCTCGTCGAAGAAAAGGTCCCCGGCAGCCGAGGCCTCGTCGAAGAAAAGGTCCCCGGCCGCCCAGCCCTCGTCGAAGAAAAGGTCCCCGGCCGCCCAGCCCTCGTCGAAGAAAAGGTCCCCGGCAGCAGAGCCCTCGTCGAGAATTTTTTCCTCGGGAGCCGAGCCCTCGTCGAGAATTTTCTCTTCGGGAGCAGAGCCCTCGTCGAAGAAAAGGTCCCCGGCAGCCCAGCCCTCGTCGTAGAAAAGGTCCCCGGCATCCCAGACCTCGTCGAGAATTTTTTCTTCGGGAGCCGAGCCCTCGTCGAAGAAAAGGTCCCCGGCACCCAAGAACTCGTCGAAGAAAAGGTCCCCGGCAGCCCAGCCCTCGTCAAGAATTTTTTCTTCGGGAGCCGAGCACTCGTCGAAGAAAAGGTCCCCGGCAGCCCAGCCCTCGTCGAGAATTTTTTCTTCGGGAGCCGAGCCCTGGTCGAAGAAAAGATCCCCGGCAGCCCAGCCCTCGTCGAAGAAAAGGTCCCCGGCAGCCCAGCCCTCGTTGAGAATTTTTTCTTCGGGAGCCGAGCCCTCGTCGAAGAAAAGGTCCCCGGCACCCCAGACCTCGTCGAAGAAAAGGTCCCCGGCACCCCAGACCTCGTCGAAGAAAAGGTCCCCGGCACCGCAGACCTCGTCGACGAAAAGTTCCCCGGCAGCCCAGCCCTCGTCGAAGAAAAGGTCCCCGGCAGCCCAGCCCTCGTCGAAGAAAAGGTCCCCGGCAGCCCAGCCCTCGTCGAAGAAAAGGTCCCCGGCAGCCCAGCCCTCGTCGAAGAAAAGGTCCCCGGCAGCCCAGCCCTCGTCGAAGAAAAGGTCCCCGGCAGCCCAGCCCTCGTCGAAGAAAAGGTCCCCGGCAGCCCAGCCCTCGTCGAGAATTTTTTCTTCGGGAGCCCAGCCCTCGTCGAAGAAAAGGTCCCCGGCAGCCCAGCCCTCGTCGAAGAAAAGGTCCCCGGCAGCCCCGCCCTCGTCGAAGAAAAGGTCCCCGGCAGCCCAGCCCTCGTCGAAGAAAAGGTCCCCGGCAGCCCAGCCCTCGTCGAAGAAAAGGTCCCCGGCAGCCCAGCCCTCGTCGAAGAAAAGGTCCCCGGCAGCGCAGCCCTCGTCGAAGAAAAGGTCCCCGGCAGCGCAGCCCTCGTCGAAGAAAAGGTCCCCGGCAGCCCAGCCCTCGTCGAAGAAAAGGTCCCCGGCAGCCCAGCCCTCGTCGAGAATTTTTTCTTCGGAGCCGAGCCCTCGTCGAAGAAAAGGTCCCCGGCAGCCCAGCCCTCGTCGAAGAAAAGGTCCCCGGCAGCCCAGCCCTCGTCGAAGAAAAGGTCCCCGGCAGCCGAGCCCTCGTCGACGAAAAGGTCCCCGGCAGCCGAGCCCTCGTCGACGAAAAGGTCCCCGGCAGCCCAGCCCTCGTCGAAGAAAAGGTCCGCGGCAGCCCAGCCCTCGTAGAAGAAAAGGTCCCCGGCAGCCCAGCCCTCGTCGAAGAAAAGGTCCCCGGCAGCCCAGCCCTCGTCGAAGAAAAGGTCCCCGGCAGCCCAGCCCTCGTCGAAGAAAAGGTCCCCGGCAGCCCAGCCCTCGTCGAAGAAAAGGTCCCCGGCAGCCCAGCCCTCGTCGAGAATTTTTTCTTCGGGAGCCGAGCCCTCGTCGAAGAAAAGGTCCCCGGCAGCCGAGCCCTCGTCGAAGAAAAGGTCCCCGGCAGCCCAGCCCTCGTCGAAGAAAAGGTCCCCGGCAGCCCAGCCCTCGTCGAAGAAAAGCTCCCCGGCAGCCCAGCCCTCGTCGAAGAAAAGGTCCCCGGCAGCCCAGCCCTCGTCGAAGAAAAGCTCCCCGGCAGCCCAGCGCTCGTCGAAGAAAAGCTCCCCGGCAGCCCAGCCCTCGTCGAAGAAAAGCTCCCCGGCAGCCCAGCCCTCGTCGAAGAAAAGCTCCCCGGCAGCCCAGCCCTCGTCGAAGAAAAGCTCCCCGGCAGCCCAGCCCTCGTCGAAGAAAAGCTCCCCGGCAGCCCAGCCCTCGTCGAAGAAAAGCTCCCCGGCAGCCCAGCCCTCGTCGAGAATTTTTTCTTCGGAGCCGAGCCCTCGTCGAAGAAAAGGTCCCCGGCAGCCCAGCCCTCCTCGAAGAAAAGGTCCCCGGCAGCCCAGCCCTCGTCGAGAATTTTGTATTCGGCAGCCCAGCCCTCGTCGAAGAAAAGGTCCCCGGCAGCCCAGCCCTCGTCGAAGAAAAGGTCCCCGGCAGCCCAGCCCTCGTCGAAGAAAAGGTCCCCGGCAGCCCAGCCCTCGTCGAGAATTTTTTCTTCGGGAGCCGAGCCCTCGTCGAAGAAAAGGTCCCCGGCAGCCCAGCCCTCGTCGAAGAAAAGGTCCCCGGCAGCCCAGCCCTCGTCGAAGAAAAGGTCCCCGGCAGCCCAGCCCTCGTCGAAGAAAAGGTCCCCGGCAGCCCAGCCCTCGTCGAAGAAAAGGTCCCCGGCAGCCCAGCCCTCGTCGAAGAAAAGCTCCCCGGCATCCGAGCCCTCGTCGAGAATTTTTTCTTCGGAGCCGAGCCCTCGTCGAAGAAAAGGTCCCCGGCAGCTCAGCCCTCGTCGAAGAAAAGGTCCCCGGCAGCCCAGCCCTCGTCGAGAATTTTGTATTCGGCAGCCCAGCCCTCGTCGAAGAAAAGGTCCCCGGCAGCCCAGCCCTCGTCGAGGAAAAGGTCCCCGGCAGCCCAGCCCTCGTCGAGAATTTTTTCTTCGGGAGCCGAGCCCTCGTCGAAGAAAAGGTCCCCGGCAGCCCAGCCCTCGTCGAAGAAAAGGTCCCCGGCAGCCCAGCCCTCGTCGAAGAAAAGGTCCCCGGCAGCCCAGCCCTCGTCGAAGAAAAGGTCCCCGGCAGCCCAGCCCTCGTCGAAGAAAAGGTCCCCGGCAGCCCAGCCCTCGTCGAAGAAAAGGTCCCCGGCAGCCCAGCCCTCGTCGAGAATTTTTTCTTCGGGAGCCGAGCCCTCGTCGAAGAAAAGGTCCCCGGCAGCCAAGCCCTCGTCGACGAAAAGGTCCCCGGCAGCCCAGCCCTCGTCGAAGAAAAGGTCCCCGGCACCCCAGCCCTTGTCGAGAATTTTTTCTTCGGGAGCCGAGCCCTCGTCGAAGAAAAGGTCCCCGGCAGACGAGCCCTCGTTGAGAATTTTTTCTTCGGGAGCAGAGCCCTCGTCGAAGAAAAGGTCCCCGGCAGCCCAGCCCTCATCGAAGAAAAGGTCCCCGGCAGCCCAGCCCTCGTCGAAGAAAAGCTCCCCGGCATCCGAGCCCTCGTTGAGAATTTTTTCTTCGGGAGCAGAGCCCTCGTCGAAGAAAAGGTCCCCGGCAGCCCAGCCCTCGTCGAAGAAAAGGTCCCCGGCAGCCCAGCCCTCGTCGAGAATTTTTTCTTCGGGAGCCGAGCCCTCGTCGAAGAAAAGGTCCCCGGCAGCCCAGACCTCGTCGAAGAAAAGGTCCCCGGCAGCCCAGACCTCGTCGAAGAAAAGGTCCCCGGCAGCCCAGCCCCCGTCGAAGAAAAGGTCCCCGGCAGCCCAGCCCTCGTCGAAGAAAAGGTCCCCGGCAGCCCAGCCCTCGTCGAAGAAAAGGTCCCCGGCAGCCGAGACCTCGTCGAAGAAAAGGTCCCCGGCAGCCGAGCCTTCGTCGAAAATTTAGTCTTCAGCTGACGAGCCCTCGTCGAAGAAAAGGTCCCCGGCAGCCGAGCCCTTGTCGAAAATTTTGTATTCGGCAGCCGAGCCCTCGTCGAAGAAAAGGTCCCCGGCAGCCGAGCCCTTGTAGAAAATTTTGTATTCGGCAGCCGAGCCCTCGTCGAAGAAAAGGTCCCCGGCAGCCGAGCCCTTGTCGAAAATTTTGTATTCGGCAGCCCAGCCCTCGTCGAAGAAAAGGTCCCCGGCAGCCCCACCCTCGTCGAAGAAAAGGTTCCCGGCAGCCCAGCCCTCGTCAAAAATTTTGTCTTGGGCTGAAAAGCCCTCGTTGAAGAAAAGGTCCCCGGCAGCCCAGCCCTCGTCAAAAATTTTGTCTTCGGCTGACAAGCCCTCGTCGAAGAAAAGGTCCCCGGCAGCAGAGCCCTCGTCGAAGAAAAGGTCCCCGGCAGCAGAGCCCTCGTCGAAGAAAAGGTCCCCGGCAGCCCAGCCCTCGTCGAAGAAAAGGTCCCCGGCAGCCCAGCCCTCGTCGAAGAAAAGGTCCCCGGCAGCCCAGCCCTCGTCGAAGAAAAGGTCCCCGGCAGCCCAGCCCTCGTCGAAGAAAAGGTCCCCGGCAGCCCAGCCCTCGTCGAAGAAAAGGTCCCCGGCAGCCCAGTCCTCGTCGAAGAAAAGGTCCCCGGCAGCCGAGCCTTCTTCGAAAATTTAGTCTTCAGCTGACGAGCCCTCGTTGAAGAAAAGGTCCCCGGCAGCCGAGCCCTCGTCGAAGAAAAGGTCCCCGGCAGCCGAGCCCTTGTATAAAATTTTGTATTCGGCAGCCGAGCCCTCGTCGAAGAAAAGGTCCCCGGCAGCCGAGCCCTCGTCGAAGAAAAGGTCCCCGGCAGCCCAGCCCTCGTCGAAGAAAAGGTCCCCGGCAGCCCAGCCCTCGTCGAAGAAAAGGTCCCCGGCAGCCCAGCCCTCGTCGAAGAAAAGGTCCCCGGCAGCCCAGCCCTCGTCGAAGAAAAGGTCCCCGGCAGCCCAGCCCTCGTCGAAGAAAAGGTCCCCGGCAGCCCAGCCCTCGTCGAAGAAAAGGTCCCCGGCAGCCCAGCCCTCGTCGAAGAAAAGGTCCCCGGCAGCCCAGCCCTCGTCAAAAATTTTGTCTTGGGCTGACAAGCCCTCGTCGAAGAAAAGGTCCCCGGCAGCCCAGCCCTCGTCGAAGAAAAGGTCCCCGGCAGCCCACCCCTCGTTGAAGAAAATGTACCCGGCAGCCGAGCCCTCGTCGAAAATTTTGTCTTCGGCAGCCGAGCCCTCGTCAAAGAAAAGGTCCCCGGCAGCCGAGCCCTCGTCGAAGAAAAGGTCCCCGGCAGCCGAGCCCTCGTCGAAGAAAAGGTGCCCGGCAGCCGAGCCCTCGTCGAAGAAAAGATCCCCGGCAGCCGATCCCTCGTCGATGAAGAGGTCCCCGGCAGCCCAGCCCTTGTTGAAAATTTTGTATTCGGCTGCCGAGCCCTCGTCGAAGAAAAGGTCCCCGGCATCCGAGTCCTCATCCAAAATTTTGTCTTCAGCTGACGAGCCCTCGTTGAAAAAAGGTCCCCGGCAGCCGAGCCCTCGTCGACGAAAAGGTCCCCGGCAGCCCAGCCCTCGTCGAAGAAAAGGTCCCCGGCAGCCCAGCCCTCGTCGAGAATTTTTTCTTCGGGAGCCGAGCCCTCGTCGAAGAAAAGGTCCCCGGCAGACGAGCCCTCGTTGAGAATTTTTTCTTCGGGAGCAGAGCCCTCGTCGAAGAAAAGGTCCCCGGCAGCCCAGCCCTCCTCGAAGAAAAGGTCCCCGGCAGCCCAGCCCTCGTCGAAGAAAAGCTCCCCGGCATCCGAGCCCTCGTCGAAGAAAAGGTGCCCGGCAGCCGAGCCCTCGTCGAAGAAAAGATCCCCGGCAGCCGATCCCTCGTCGATGAAGAGGTCCCCGGCAGCCCAGCCCTTGTTGAAAATTTTGTATTCGGCTGCCGAGCCCTCGTCGAAGAAAAGGTCCCCGGCATCCGAGCCCTCATCCAAAATTTTGTCTTCAGCTGACGAGCCCTCGTCGAAGAAAAGGTCCCCGGCAGACGAGCCCTCGTTGAGAATTTTTTCTTCGGGAGCAGAGCCCTCGTCGAAGAAAAGGTCCCCGGCAGCCGAGCCCTTGTCGAAAATTTTGTATTCGGCAGCCGAGCCCTCGTCGAAGAAAAGGTCCCCGGCAGCCCAGCCCTCGTCGAAGAAAAGGTCCCCGGCAGCCCAGCCCTCGTCGAAGAAAAGGTCCCCGGCAGCCCAGCCCTCGTCGAAGAAAAGGTCCCCGGCAGCCCAGCCCTCGTCGAAGAAAAGGTCCCCGGCAGCCCAGCCCTCGTCAAAAATTTTGTCTTGGGCTGACAAGCCCTCGTCGAAGAAAAGGTCCCCGGCAGCCCAGCCCTCGTCGAAGAAAAGGTCCCCGGCAGCCCAGCCCTCGTTGAAGAAAATGTACCCGGCAGCCGAGCCCTCGTCGAAAATTTTGTCTTCGGCAGCCGAGCCCTCGTCAAAGAAAAGGTCCCCGGCAGCCGAGCCCTCGTCGAAGAAAAGGTCCCCGGCAGCCGAGCCCTCGTCGAAGAAAAGGTGCCCGGCAGCCGAGCCCTCGTCGAAGAAAAGATCCCCGGCAGCCGATCCCTCGTCGATGAAGAGGTCCCCGGCAGCCCAGCCCTTGTTGAAAATTTTGTATTCGGCTGCCGAGCCCTCGTCGAAGAAAAGGTCCCCGGCATCCGAGCCCTCATCCAAAATTTTGTCTTCAGCTGACGAGCACTCGTCGAAGAAAAGGTCCCCGGCAGACGAGCCCTCGTTGAGAATTTTTTCTTCGGGAGCAGAGCCCTCGTCGAAGAAAAGGTCCCCGGCAGCCCAGCCCTCGTCGAAGAAAAGGTCCCCGGCAGCCCAGCCCTCGTCGAAGAAAAGCTCCCCGGCATCCGAGCCCTCGTTGAGAATTTTTTCTTCGGGAGCAGAGCCCTCGTCGAAGAAAAGGTCCCCGGCAGCACAGCCCTCGTCGAAGAAAAGGTCCCCGGCAGCCGAGCCCTCGTCGAGAATTTTTTCTTCGGGAGCCGAGCCCTCGTCGAAGAAAAGGTCCCCGGCAGCCCAGACCTCGTCGAAGAAAAGGTCCCCGGCAGCCCAGACCTCGTCGAAGAAAAGGTCCCCGGCAGCCCAGCCCCCGTCGAAGAAAAGGTCCCCGGCAGCCCAGCCCCCGTCGAAGAAAAGGTCCCCGGCAGCCCAGCCCTCGTCGAAGAAAAGGTCCCCGGCAGCCCAGCCCTCGTCGAAGAAAAGGTCCCCGGCAGCCGAGACCTCGTCGAAGAAAAGGTCCCCGGCAGCCGAGCCTTCGTCGAAAATTTAGTCTTCAGCTGACGAGCCCTCGTCGAAGAAAAGGTCCCCGGCAGCCGAGCCCTTGTCGAAAATTTTGTATTCGGCAGCCGAGCCCTCGTCGAAGAAAAGGTCCCCGGCAGCCGAGCCCTTGTAGAAAATTTTGTATTCGGCAGCCGAGCCCTCGTCGAAGAAAAGGTCCCCGACAGCCGAGCCCTTGTCGAAAATTTTGTATTCGGCAGCCCAGCCCTCGTCGAAGAAAAGGTCCCCGGCAGCCCCACCCTCGTCGAAGAAAAGGTTCCCGGCAGCCCAGCCCTCGTCAAAAATTTTGTCTTGGGCTGACAAGCCCTCGTCGAAGAAAAGGTCCCCGGCAGCCCAGCCCTCGTCAAAAATTTTGTCTTCGGCTGACAAGCCCTCGTCGAAGAAAAGGTCCCCGGCAGCAGAGCCCTCGTCGAAGAAAAGGTCCCCGGCAGCAGAGCCCTCGTCGAAGAAAAGGTCCCCGGCAGCCCAGCCCTCGTCGAAGAAAAGGTCCCCGGCAGCCGAGACCTCGTCGAAGAAAAGGTCCCCGGCAGCCGAGACCTCGTCGAAGAAAAGGTCCCCGGCAGCCCAGCCCTCGTCGAAGAAAAGGTCCCCGGCAGCCCAGCCCTCGTCGAAGAAAAGGTCCCCGGCAGCCCAGCCCTCGTCGAAGAAAAGGTCCCCGGCAGCCCAGCCCTCGTCGAAGAAAAGGTCCCCGGCAGCCCAGTCCTCGTCGAAGAAAAGGTCCCCGGCAGCCGAGCCTTCTTCGAAAATTTAGTCTTCAGCTGACGAGCCCTCGTTGAAGAAAAGGTCCCCGGCAGCCGAGCCCTCGTCGAAGAAAAGGTCCCCGGCAGCCGAGCCCTTGTATAAAATTTTGTATTCGGCAGCCGAGCCCTCGTCGAAGAAAAGGTCCCCGGCAGCCGAGCCCTTGTCGAAAATTTTGTATTCGGCAGCCGAGCCCTCGTCGAAGAAAAGGTCCCCGGCAGCCCAGCCCTCGTCGAAGAAAAGGTCCCCGGCAGCCCAGCCCTCGTCGAAGAAAAGGTCCCCGGCAGCCCAGCCCTCGTCGAAGAAAAGGTCCCCGGCAGCCCAGCCCTCGTCGAAGAAAAGGTCCCCGGCAGCCCAGCCCTCGTCGAAGAAAAGGTCCCCGGCAGCCCAGCCCTCGTCAAAAATTTTGTCTTGGGCTGACAAGCCCTCGTCGAAGAAAAGGTCCCCGGCAGCCCAGCCCTCGTCAAAAATTTTGTCTTCGGCTGACAAGCCCTCGTCGAAGAAAAGGTCCCCGGCAGCCCAGCCCTCGTTGAAGAAAATGTACCCGGCAGCCGAGCCCTCGTCGAAAATTTTGTCTTCGGCAGCCGAGCCCTCGTCAAAGAAAAGGTCCCCGGCAGCCGAGCCCTCGTCGAAGAAAAGGTCCCCGGCAGCCGAGCCCTCGTCGAAGAAAAGGTGCCCGGCAGCCGAGCCCTCGTCGAAGAAAAGATCCCCGGCAGCCGATCCCTCGTCGATGAAGAGGTCCCCGGCAGCCCAGCCCTTGTTGAAAATTTTGTATTCGGCTGCCGAGCCCTCGTCGAAGAAAAGGTCCCCGGCATCCGAGCCCTCATCCAAAATTTTGTCTTCAGCTGACGAGCCCTCGTTGAAAAAAGGTCCCCGGCAGCCGAGCCCTCGTCGAAGAAAAGGTCCCTGGCAGCCGAGCCCTTGTCGAAAATTTTGTATTCGGCAGCCGAGCCCTCGTCGAAGAAAAGGTCCCCGGCAGCCGAGACCTTGTAGAAAATTTTGTATTCGGCAGCCGAACCCTCGTCGAAGAAAAGGTCCCCGGCAGCCGAGCCCTTGTCGAAAATTTTGTATTCGGCAGCCGAACCCTCGTCGAAGAAAAGGTCCCCGGCAGCCGAGCCCTTGTCGAAAATTTTGTATTCGGCAGCCGAGCCCTCGTCGAAGAAAAGGTCCCCAGCAGCCCCGCCCTCGTCGAAGAAAAGGTCCCCGGCAGCCCAGCCCTCGTCAAAAATTTTGTCTTCGGCTGACAAGCCCTCGTCGAAGAAAAGGTCCCCGGCAGCAGAGCCCTCGTCGAAGAAAAGGTCCCCGGCAGCAGAGCCCTCGTCGAAGAAAAGGTCCCCGGCAGCCCAGCCCTCGTCGAAGAAAAGGTCCCCGGCAGCAGAGCCCTCGTCGAAGAAAAGGTCCCCGGCAGCCCAGCCCTCGTCGAAGAAAAGGTCCCCGGCAGCCCAGCCCTCGTCGAAGAAAAGGTCCCCGGCAGCCCAGCCCTCGTCGAAGAAAAGGTCCCCGGCAGCCCAGCCCTCGTCGAAGAAAAGGTCCCCGGCAGCCCAGCCCTCGTCGAAGAAAAGGTCCCCGGCAGCCCAGCCCTCGTCGAAGAAAAGGTCCCCGGCAGCCCAGCCCTCGTCGAAGAAAAGGTCCCCGGCAGCCCAGCCCTCGTCGAAGAAAAGGTCCCCGGCAGCCCAGCCCTCGTCGAAGAAAAGGTCCCCGGCAGCCCAGCCCTCGTCGAAGAAAAGGTCCCCGGCAGCCCAGCCCTCGTCGAAGAAAAGGTCCCCGGCAGCCCAGCCCTCGTCGAGAATTTTTTCTTCGGGAGCCGAGCCCTCGTCGAAGAAAAGGTCCCCGGCAGCCAAGCCCTCGTCGACGAAAAGGTCCCCGGCAGCCCAGCCCTCGTCGAAGAAAAGGTCCCCGGCAGCCCAGCCCTCGTCGAGAATTTTTTCTTCGGGAGCCGAGCCCTCGTCGAAGAAAAGGTCCCCGGCAGACGAGCCCTCGTGGAGAATTTTTTCTTCGGGAGCAGAGCCCTCGTCGAAGAAAAGGTCCCCGGCAGCCCAGCCCTCGTCGAAGAAAAGGTCCCCGGCAGCCCAGCCCTCGTCGAAGAAAAGCTCCCCGGCATCCGAGCCCTCGTTGAGAATTTTTTCTTCGGGAGCAGAGCCCTCGTCGAAGAAAAGGTCCCCGGCAGCCCAGCCCTCGTCGAAGAAAAGGTCCCCGGCAGCCCAGCCCTCGTCGAGAATTTTTTCTTCGGGAGCCGAGCCCTCGTCGAAGAAAAGGTCCCCGGCAGCCCAGACCTCGTCGAAGAAAAGGTCCCCGGCAGCCCAGACCTCGTCGAAGAAAAGGTCCCCGGCAGCCCAGCCCCCGTCGAAGAAAAGGTCCCCGGCAGCCCAGCCCTCGTCGAAGAAAAGGTCCCCGGCAGCCCAGCCCTCGTCGAAGAAAAGGTCCCCGGCAGCCGAGACCTCGTCGAAGAAAAGGTCCCCGGCAGCCGAGCCTTCGTCGAAAATTTAGTCTTAAGCTGACGAGCCCTCGTCGAAGAAAAGGTCCCCGGCAGCCGAGCCCTTGTCGAAAATTTTGTATTCGGCAGCCGAGCCCTCGTCGAAGAAAAGGTCCCCGGCAGCCGAGCCCTTGTAGAAAATTTTGTATTCGGCAGCCGAGCCCTCGTCGAAGAAAAGGTCCCCGGCAGCCCCACCCTCGTCGAAGAAAAGGTTCCCGGCAGCCCAGCCCTCGTCAAAAATTTTGTCTTGGGCTGACAAGCCCTCGTCGAAGAAAAGGTCCCCGGCAGCCCAGCCCTCGTCAAAAATTTTGTCTTCGGGTGACAAGCCCTCGTCGAAGAAAAGGTCCCCGGCAGCAGAGCCCTCGTTGAAGAAAAGGTCCCCGGCAGCAGAGCCCTCGTCGAAGAAAAGGTCCCCGGCAGCCCAGCCCTCGTCGAAGAAAAGGTCCCCGGCAGCCCAGCCCTCGTCGAAGAAAAGGTCCCCGGCAGCCCAGCCCTCGTCGAAGAAAAGGTCCCCGGCAGCCCAGTCCTCGTCGAAGAAAAGGTCCCCAGCAGCCGAGCCTTCTTCGAAAATTTAGTCTTCAGCTGACGAGCCCTCGTTGAAGAAAAGGTCCCCGGCAGCCGAGCCCTCGTCGAAGAAAAGGTCCCCGGCAGCCGAGCCCTTGTATAAAATTTTGTATTCGGCAGCCGAGCCCTCGTCGAAGAAAAGGTCCCCGGCAGCCGAGCCCTTGTCGAAAATTTTGTATTCGGCAGCCGAGCCCTCGTCGAAGAAAAGGTCCCCGGCAGCCCAGCCCTCGTCGAAGAAAAGGTCCCCGGCAGCCCAGCCCTCGTCGAAGAAAAGGTCCCCGGCAGCCCAGCCCTCGTCGAAGAAAAGGTCCCCGGCAGCCCAGCCCTCGTCGAAGAAAAGGTCCCCGGCAGCCCAGCCCTCGTCGAAGAAAAGGTCCCCGGCAGCCCAGCCCTCGTCGAAGAAAAGGTCCCCGGCAGCCCAGCCCTCGTCGAAGAAAAGGTCCCCGGCAGCCCAGCCCTCGTCAAAAATTTTGTCTTGGGCTGACAAGCCCTCGTCGAAGAAAAGGTCCCCGGCAGCCCAGCCCTCGTCGAAGAAAAGGTCCCCGGCAGCCCAGCCCTCGTTGACGAAAATGTACCCGGCAGCCGAGCCCTCGTCGAAAATTTTGTCTTCGGCAGCCGAGCCCTCGTCAAAGAAAAGGTCCCCGGCAGCCGAGCCCTCGTCGAAGAAAAGGTCCCCGGCAGCCGAGCCCTCGTCGAAGAAAAGGTGCCCGGCAGCCGAGCCCTCGTCGAAGAAAAGATCCCCGGCAGCCGATCCCTCGTCGATGAAGAGGTCCCCGGCAGCCCAGCCCTTGTTGAAAATTTTGTATTCGGCTGCCGAGCCCTCGTCGAAGAAAAGGTCCCCGGCATCCGAGCCCTCATCCAAAATTTTGTCTTCAGCTGACGAGCCCTCGTTGAAAAAAGGTCCCCGGCAGCCGAGCCCTCGTCGACGAAAAGGTCCCCGGCAGCCCAGCCCTCGTCGAAGAAAAGGTCCCCGGCAGCCCAGCCCTCGTCGAGAATTTTTTCTTCGGGAGCCGAGCCCTCGTCGAAGAAAAGGTCCCCGGCAGACGAGCCCTCGTTGAGAATTTTTTCTTCGGGAGCAGAGCCCTCGTCGAAGAAAAGGTCCCCGGCAGCCCAGCCCTCGTCGAAGAAAAGGTCCCCGGCAGCCCAGCCCTCGTCGAAGAAAAGCTCCCCGGCATCCGAGCCCTCGTTGAGAATTTTTTCTTCGGGAGCAGAGCCCTCGTCGAAGAAAAGGTCCCCGGCAGCCCAGCCCTCGTCGAAGAAAAGGTCCCCGGCAGCCCAGCCCTCGTCGAAGAAAAGGTCCCCGGCAGCCCAGCCCTCGTCGAAGAAAAGGTCCCCGGCAGCCCAGCCCTCGTCGAAGAAAAGGTCCCCGGCAGCCCAGCCCTCGTCGAAGAAAAGGTCCCCGGCAGCCCAGCCCTCGTCGAAGAAAAGGTCCCCGGCAGCCCAGCCCTCGTCAAAAATTTTGTCTTGGGCTGACAAGCCCTCGTCGAAGAAAAGGTCCCCGGCAGCCCAGCCCTCGTCAAAAATTTTGTCTTCGGCTGACAAGCCCTCGTCGAAGAAAAGGTCCCCGGCAGCCCAGCCCTCGTTGAAGAAAATGTACCCGGCAGCCGAGCCCTCGTCGAAAATTTTGTCTTCGGCAGCCGAGCCCTCGTCAAAGAAAAGGTCCCCGGCAGCCGAGCCCTCGTCGAAGAAAAGGTCCCCGGCAGCCGAGCCCTCGTCGAAGAAAAGGTGCCCGGCAGCCGAGCCCTCGTCGAAGAAAAGATCCCCGGCAGCCGATCCCTCGTCGATGAAGAGGTCCCCGGCAGCCCAGCCCTTGTTGAAAATTTTGTATTCGGCTGCCGAGCCCTCGTCGAAGAAAAGGTCCCCGGCATCCGAGCCCTCATCCAAAATTTTGTCTTCAGCTGACGAGCCCTCGTTGAAAAAAGGTCCCCGGCAGCCGAGCCCTCGTCAAAGAAAAGGTCCCTGGCAGCCGAGCCCTTGTCGAAAATTTTGTATTCGGCAGCCGAGCCCTCGTCGAAGAAAAGGTCCCCGGCAGCCGAGCCCTTGTAGAAAATTTTGTATTCGGCAGCCGAACCCTCGTCGAAGAAAAGGTCCCCGGCAGCCGAGCCCTTGTCGAAAATTTTGTATTCGGCAGCCGAACCCTCGTCGAAGAAAAGGTCCCCGGCAGCCGAGCCCTTGTCGAAAATTTTGTATTCGGCAGCCGAGCCCTCGTCGAAGAAAAGGTCCCCGGCAGCCCCGCCCTCGTCGAAGAAAAGGTCCCCGGCAGCCCAGCCCTCGTCAAAAATTTTGTCTTCGGCTGACAAGCCCTCGTCGAAGAAAAGGTCCCCGGCAGCAGAGTCCTCGTCGAAGAAAAGGTCCCCGGCAGCCCAGCCCTCGTCGAAGAAAAGGTCCCCGGCAGCAGAGCCCTCGTTGAAGAAAAGGTCCCCGGCAGCCCAGCCCTCGTCGAAGAAAAGGTCCCCGGCAGCCCAGCCCTCGTCGAAGAAAAGGTCCCCGGCAGCCCAGCCCTCGTCGAAGAAAAGGTCCCCGGCAGCCCAGCCCTCGTCGAAGAAAAGGTCCCCGGCAGCCCAGCCCTCGTCGAAGAAAAGGTCCCCGGCAGCCCAGCCCTCGTCGAAGAAAAGGTCCCCGGCAGCCCAGCCCTCGTCGAAGAAAAGGTCCCCGGCAGCCCAGCCCTCGTCGAAGAAAAGGTCCCCGGCAGCCCAGCCCTCGTCGAAGAAAAGGTCCCCGGCAGCCCAGCCCTCGTCGAAGAAAAGGTCCCCGGCAGCCCAGCCCTCGTCGAAGAAAAGGTCCCCGGCAGCCCAGCCCTCGTCGAAGAAAAGGTCCCCGGCAGCCCAGCCCTCGTCGAAGAAAAGGTCCCCGGCAGCCCAGCCCTCGTCGAAAATTTAGTCTTCAGCTGACGAGCCCTCGTTGAAGAAAAGGTCCCCGGCAGCCCAGCCCTCGTCGAAGAAAAGGTCCCCGGCAGCCCAGCCCTCGTCGAAGAAAAGGTCCCCGGCAGCCCAGCCCTTGTCGAAAATTTTGTATTCGGCAGCCGAGCCCTCGTCGAAGAAAAGGTCCCCGGCAGCCGAGCCCTTGTAGAAAATTTTGTATTCGGCAGCCGAGCCCTCGTCGAAGAAAAGGTCCCCAGCAGCCGAGCCCTCGTCGAAGAAAAGGTCCCCGGCAGCCCCGCCCTCGTCAAAAATTTTGTCTTGGGCTGACAAGCCCTCGTCGAAGAAAAGGTCCCCGGCAGCCCAGCCCTCGTCAAAAATTTTGTCTTGGGCTGACAAGCCCTCGTCGAAGAAAAGGTCCCCGGCAGCCCAGCCCTCGTTGAAGAAAATGTACCCGGCAGCCGAGCCCTCGTCGAAAATTTTGTCTTCAGCAGCCAAGCCCTCGTCAAAGAAAAGGTCCCCGGCAGCCGAGCCCTCGTCGAAGAAAAGGTCCCCGGCAGCCGAGCCCTCGTCGAAGAAAAGATCCCCGGCAGCCGAGCCCTCGTCGAAGAAAAGATCCCCGGCAGCCGAGCCCTCGTCGAAGAAAAGATCCCCGGCAGCCCAGCCCTCGTAGAAAATTTTGTCGTCGGCTGCCGAGCCCTCGTCGAAGAAAAGGTCCCCGGCAGCCGAGCCCTCGTCGAAGAAAAGGTCCCCGGCAGCCGAGCCCTCGTCGAAGAAAAGGTCCCCGGCAGCCGAGCCCTCTTCGAAAATTTTGTCTTCAGCTTCCGAGCCCTTGTCAAAAATTTTGTCTTCAGCTGCCAAGCCGTCGTCGAAGTAAAGGTCCCCGGCACCCGAGCCCTCGTCGAAGAAAAGGTCCCCGGCAGCCCAGCCCTCGTCGAAGAAAAGGTCCCCGGCAGCCCAGCCCTCGTCGAGAATTTTTTCTTCGGGAGCCGAGCCCTCGTCGAAGAAAAGGTCCCCGGCAGACGAGCCCTCGTTGAGAATTTTTTCTTCGGGAGCAGAGCCCTCGTCGAAGAAAAGGTCCCCGGCAGCCCAGCCCTCGTCGAAGAAAAGGTCCCCGGCAGCCCAGCCCTCGTCGAAGAAAAGCTCCCCGGCATCCGAGCCCTCGTTGAGAATTTTTTCTTCGGGAGCAGAGCCCTCGTCGAAGAAAAGGTCCCCGGCAGCCCAGCCCTCGTCGAAGAAAAGGTCCCCGGCAGCCGAGCCCTCGTCGAGAATTTTTTCTTCGGGAGCCGAGCCCTCGTCGAAGAAAAGGTCCCCGGCAGCCCAGACCTCGTCGAAGAAAAGGTCCCCGGCAGCCCAGACCTCGTCGAAGAAAAGGTCCCCGGCAGCCCAGCCCCCGTCGAAGAAAAGGTCCCCGGCAGCCCAGCCCTCGTCGAAGAAAAGGTCCCCGGCAGCCCAGCCCTCGTCGAAGAAAAGGTCCCCGGCAGCCGAGACCTCGTCGAAGAAAAGGTCCCCGGCAGCCGAGCCTTCGTCGAAAATTTAGTCTTCAGCTGACGAGCCCTCGTCGAAGAAAAGGTCCCCGGCAGCCGAGCCCTTGTCGAAAATTTTGTATTCGGCAGCCGAGCCCTCGTCGAAGAAAAGGTCCCCGGCAGCCGAGCCTTTGTCGAAAATTTTGTATTCGGCAGCCGAGCCCTCGTCGAAGAAAAGGTCCCCGGCAGCCGAGCCCTTGTAGAAAATTTTGTATTCGGCAGCCGAGCCCTCGTCGAAGAAAAGGTCCCCGGCAGCCGAGCCCTTGTCGAAAATTTTGTATTCGGCAGCCCAGCCCTCGTCGAAGAAAAGGTCCCCGGCAGCCCCACCCTCGTCGAAGAAAAGGTTCCCGGCAGCCCAGCCCTCGTCAAAAATTTTGTCTTGGGCTGACAAGCCCTCGTCGAAGAAAAGGTCCCCGGCAGCCCAGCCCTCGTCAAAAATTTTGTCTTCGGCTGACAAGCCCTCGTCGAAGAAAAGGTCCCCGGCAGCAGAGCCCTCGTCGAAGAAAAGGTCCCCGGCAGCCCAGCCCTCGTCGAAGAAAAGGTCCCCGGCAGCCCAGCCCTCGTCGAAGAAAAGGTCCCCGGCAGCCCAGCCCTCGTCGAAGAAAAGGTCCCCGGCAGCCCAGCCCTCGTCGAAGAAAAGGTCCCCGGCAGCCCAGCCCTCGTCGAAGAAAAGGTCCCCGGCAGCCCAGCCCTCGTCGAAGAAAAGGTCCCCGGCAGCCCAGCCCTCGTCGAAGAAAAGGTCCCCGGCAGCCGAGCCTTCTTCGAAAATTTAGTCTTCAGCTGACGAGCCCTCGTTGAAGAAAAGGTCCCCGGCAGCCGAGCCCTCGTCGAAGAAAAGGTCCCCGGCAGCCGAGCCCTTGTATAAAATTTTGTATTCGGCAGCCGAGCCCTCGTCGAAGAAAAGGTCCCCGGCAGCCGAGCCCTTGTCGAAAATTTTGTATTCGGCAGCCGAGCCCTCGTCGAAGAAAAGGTCCCCGGCAGCCCAGCCCTCGTCGAAGAAAAGGTCCCCGGCAGCCCAGCCCTCGTCGAAGAAAAGGTCCCCGGCAGCCCAGCCCTCGTCGAAGAAAAGGTCCCCGGCAGCCCAGCCCTCGTCGAAGAAAAGGTCCCCGGCAGCCCAGCCCTCGTCGAAGAAAAGGTCCCCGGCAGCCCAGCCCTCGTCGAAGAAAAGGTCCCCGGAAGCCCAGCCCTCGTCGAAGAAAAGGTCCCCGGCAGCCCAGCCCTCGTCAAAAATTTTGTCTTGGGCTGACAAGCCCTCGTCGAAGAAAAGGTCCCCGGCAGCCCAGCCCTCGTCAAAAATTTTGTCTTCGGCTGACAAGCCCTCGTCGAAGAAAAGGTCCCCGGCAGCCGAGCCCTCGTCGAAGAAAAGGTCCCCGGCAGCCGAGCCCTTGTATAAAATTTTGTATTCGGCAGCCGAGCCCTCGTCGAAGAAAAGGTCCCCGGCAGCCGAGCCCTTGTCGAAAATTTTGTATTCGGCAGCCGAGCCCTCGTCGAAGAAAAGGTCCCCGGCAGCCCAGCCCTCGTCGAAGAAAAGGTCCCCGGCAGCCCAGCCCTCGTCGAAGAAAAGGTCCCCGGCAGCCCAGCCCTCGTCGAAGAAAAGGTCCCCGGCAGCCCAGCCCTCGTCGAAGAAAAGGTCCCCGGCAGCCCAGCCCTCGTCGAAGAAAAGGTCCCCGGCAGCCCAGCCCTCGTCAAAAATTTTGTCTTGGGCTGACAAGCCCTCGTCGAAGAAAAGGTCCCCGGCAGCCCAGCCCTCGTCAAAAATTTTGTCTTCGGCTGACAAGCCCTCGTCGAAGAAAAGGTCCCCGGCAGCCCAGCCCTCGTTGAAGAAAATGTACCCGGCAGCCGAGCCCTCGTCGAAAATTTTGTCTTCGGCAGCCGAGCCCTCGTCAAAGAAAAGGTCCCCGGCAGCCGAGCCCTCGTCGAAGAAAAGGTCCCCGGCAGCCGAGCCCTCGTCGAAGAAAAGGTGCCCGGCAGCCGAGCCCTCGTCGAAGAAAAGATCCCCGGCAGCCGATCCCTCGTCGATGAAGAGGTCCCCGGCAGCCCAGCCCTTGTTGAAAATTTTGTATTCGGCTGCCGAGCCCTCGTCGAAGAAAAGGTCCCCGGCATCCGAGCCCTCATCCAAAATTTTGTCTTCAGCTGACGAGCCCTCGTTGAAAAAAGGTCCCCGGCAGCCGAGCCCTCGTCAAAGAAAAGGTCCCTGGCAGCCGAGCCCTTGTCGAAAATTTTGTATTCGGCAGCCGAGCCCTCGTCGAAGAAAAGGTCCCCGGCAGCCGAGCCCTTGTAGAAAATTTTGTATTCGGCAGCCGAACCCTCGTCGAAGAAAAGGTCCCCGGCAGCCGAGCCCTTGTCGAAAATTTTGTATTCGGCAGCCGAACCCTCGTCGAAGAAAAGGTCCCCGGCAGCCGAGCCCTTGTCGAAAATTTTGTATTCGGCAGCCGAGCCCTCGTCGAAGAAAAGGTCCCCGGCAGCCCCGCCCTCGTCGAAGAAAAGGTCCCCGGCAGCCCAGCCCTCGTCAAAAATTTTGTCTTCGGCTGACAAGCCCTCGTCGAAGAAAAGGTCCCCGGCAGCAGAGTCCTCGTCGAAGAAAAGGTCCCCGGCAGCCCAGCCCTCGTCGAAGAAAAGGTCCCCGGCAGCAGAGCCCTCGTTGAAGAAAAGGTCCCCGGCAGCCCAGCCCTCGTCGAAGAAAAGGTCCCCGGCAGCCCAGCCCTCGTCGAAGAAAAGGTCCCCGGCAGCCCAGCCCTCGTCGAAGAAAAGGTCCCCGGCAGCCCAGCCCTCGTCGAAGAAAAGGTCCCCGGCAGCCCAGCCCTCGTCGAAGAAAAGGTCCCCGGCAGCCCAGCCCTCGTCGAAGAAAAGGTCCCCGGCAGCCCAGCCCTCGTCGAAGAAAAGGTCCCCGGCAGCCCAGCCCTCGTCGAAGAAAAGGTCCCCGGCAGCCCAGCCCTCGTCGAAGAAAAGGTCCCCGGCAGCCCAGCACTCGTCGAAGAAAAGGTCCCCGGCAGCCCAGCCCTCGTCGAAGAAAAGGTCCCCGGCAGCCCAGCCCTCGTCGAAAATTTAGTCTTCAGCTGACGAGCCCTCGTCGAAGAAAAGGTCCCCGGCAGCCCAGCCCTCGTCGAAGAAAAGGTCCCCGGCAGCCCAGCCCTCGTCGAAGAAAAGGTCCCCGGCAGCCCAGCCCTTGTCGAAAATTTTGTATTCGGCAGCCGAGCCCTCGTCGAAGAAAAGGTCCCCGGCAGCCGAGCCCTTGTAGAAAATTTTGTATTCGGCAGCCGAGCCCTCGTCGAAGAAAAGGTCCCCAGCAGCCGAGCCCTCGTCGAAGAAAAGGTCCCCGGCAGCCCAGACCTCGTCGAAGAAAAGGTCCCCGGCAGCCCAGCCCCCGTCGAAGAAAAGGTCCCCGGCAGCCCAGCCCTCGTCGAAGAAAAGGTCCCCGGCAGCCCAGCCCTCGTCGAAGAAAAGGTCCCCGGCAGCCGAGACCTCGTCGAAGAAAAGGTCCCCGGCAGCCGAGCCTTCGTCGAAAATTTAGTCTTCAGCTGACGAGCCCTCGTCGAAGAAAAGGTCCCCGGCAGCCGAGCCCTTGTCGAAAATTTTGTATTCGGCAGCCGAGCCCTCGTCGAAGAAAAGGTCCCCGGCAGCCGAGCCTTTGTCGAAAATTTTGTATTCGGCAGCCGAGCCCTCGTCGAAGAAAAGGTCCCCGGCAGCCGAGCCCTTGTAGAAAATTTTGTATTCGGCAGCCGAGCCCTCGTCGAAGAAAAGGTCCCCGGCAGCCGAGCCCTTGTCGAAAATTTTGTATTCGGCAGCCCAGCCCTCGTCGAAGAAAAGGTCCCCGGCAGCCCCACCCTCGTCGAAGAAAAGGTTCCCGGCAGCCCAGCCCTCGTCAAAAATTTTGTCTTGGGCTGACAAGCCCTCGTCGAAGAAAAGGTCCCCGGCAGCCCAGCCCTCGTCAAAAATTTTGTCTTCGGCTGACAAGCCCTCGTCGAAGAAAAGGTCCCCGGCAGCAGAGCCCTCGTCGAAGAAAAGGTCCCCGGCAGCCCAGCCCTCGTCGAAGAAAAGGTCCCCGGCAGCCCAGCCCTCGTCGAAGAAAAGGTCCCCGGCAGCCCAGCCCTCGTCGAAGAAAAGGTCCCCGGCAGCCCAGCCCTCGTCGAAGAAAAGGTCCCCGGCAGCCCAGCCCTCGTCGAAGAAAAGGTCCCCGGCAGCCCAGCCCTCGTCGAAGAAAAGGTCCCCGGCAGCCCAGCCCTCGTCGAAGAAAAGGTCCCCGGCAGCCCAGCCCTCGTCGAAGAAAAGGTCCCCGGCAGCCGAGCCTTCTTCGAAAATTTAGTCTTCAGCTGACGAGCCCTCGTTGAAGAAAAGGTCCCCGGCAGCCGAGCCCTCGTCGAAGAAAAGGTCCCCGGCAGCCGAGCCCTTGTATAAAATTTTGTATTCGGCAGCCGAGCCCTCGTCGAAGAAAAGGTCCCCGGCAGCCGAGCCCTTGTCGAAAATTTTGTATTCGGCAGCCGAGCCCTCGTCGAAGAAAAGGTCCCCGGCAGCCCAGCCCTCGTCGAAGAAAAGGTCCCCGGCAGCCCAGCCCTCGTCGAAGAAAAGGTCCCCGGCAGCCCAGCCCTCGTCGAAGAAAAGGTCCCCGGCAGCCCAGCCCTCGTCGAAGAAAAGGTCCCCGGCAGCCCAGCCCTCGTCGAAGAAAAGGTCCCCGGCAGCCCAGCCCTCGTCGAAGAAAAGGTCCCCGGAAGCCCAGCCCTCGTCGAAGAAAAGGTCCCCGGCAGCCCAGCCCTCGTCAAAAATTTTGTCTTGGGCTGACAAGCCCTCGTCGAAGAAAAGGTCCCCGGCAGCCCAGCCCTCGTCAAAAATTTTGTCTTCGGCTGACAAGCCCTCGTCGAAGAAAAGGTCCCCGGCAGCCGAGCCCTCGTCGAAGAAAAGGTCCCCGGCAGCCGAGCCCTTGTATAAAATTTTGTATTCGGCAGCCGAGCCCTCGTCGAAGAAAAGGTCCCCGGCAGCCGAGCCCTTGTCGAAAATTTTGTATTCGGCAGCCGAGCCCTCGTCGAAGAAAAGGTCCCCGGCAGCCGAGCCCTCGTCGAAGAAAAGGTCCCCGGCAGCCGAAGCCTCGTCGAAGAAAAGGTCCCCGGCAGCCGAGCCCTCGTCGAAGAAAAGGTCCCCGGCAGCCCAGCCCTCGTCGAAGAAAAGGTCCCCGGCAGCCCAGCCCTCGTCGAAGAAAAGGTCCCCGGCAGCCCAGCCCTCGTCGAAGAAAAGGTCCCCGGCAGCCGAAGCCTCGTCGAAGAAAAGGTCCCCGGCAGCCGAGCCCTCGTCGAAGAAAAGGTCCCCGGCAGCCCAGCCCTCGTCGAAGAAAAGGTCCCCGGCAGCCCAGCCCTCGTCGAAGAAAAGGTCCCCGGCAGCCCAGCCCTCGTCGAAGAAAAGGTCCCCGGCAGCCCAGCCCTCGTCGAAGAAAAGATCCCCGGCAGCCGAGCCCTCGTCGAAGAAAAGATCCCCGGCAGCCGAGCCCTCGTCGAAGAAAAGATCCCCGGCAGCCCAGCCCTCGTAGAAAATTTTGTCGTCGGCTGCCGAGCCCTCGTCGAAGAAAAGGTCCCCGGCAGCCGAGCCCTCGTCGAAGAAAAGGTCCCCGGCAGCCGAGCCCTCGTCGAAGAAAAGGTCCCCGGCAGCCGAGCCCTCTTCGAAAATTTTGTCTTCAGCTTCCGAGCCCTTGTCAAAAATTTTGTCTTCAGCTGCCAAGCCGTCGTCGAAGTAAAGGTCCCCGGCACCCGAGCCCTCGTCGAAGAAAAGGTCCCCGGCAGCCCAGCCCTCGTCGAAGAAAAGGTCCCCGGCAGCCCAGCCCTCGTCGAAGAAAAGGTCCCCGGCAGCCCAGCCCTCGTCGAAGAAAAGGTCCCCGGCAGCCCAGCCCTCGTCAAAGAAAAGGTCCCCGGCAGCCCAGCCCTCGTCGAAGAAAAGGTCCCCGGCAGCCGAAGCCTCGTCGAAGAAAAGGTCCCCGGCAGCCGAAGCCTCGTCGAAGAAAAGGTCCCCGGCAGCCAAGCCCTCGTCGTAGAAAAGGTCCCCGGCAGCCGAAGCCTCGTCGAAGAAAAGGTCCCCGGCAGCCGAGCCCTCGTCGAAGAAAAGGTCCCCGGCAGCCCAGCCCTCGTCGAAGAAAAGGTCCCCGGCAGCCCAGCCCTCGTCGAAGAAAAGGTCCCCGGCAGCCCAGCCCTCGTCGAAGAAAAGGTCCCCGGCAGCCCAGCCCTCGTCGAAGAAAAGGTCCCCGGCAGCCCAGCCCTCGTCAAAAATTTTGTCTTGGGCTGACAAGCCCTCGTCGAAGAAAAGGTCCCCGGCAGCCCAGCCCTCGTCAAAAATTTTGTCTTCGGCTGACAAGCCCTCGTCGAAGAAAAGGTCCCCGGCAGCCCAGCCCTCGTTGAAGAAAATGTACCCGGCAGCCGAGCCCTCGTCGAAAATTTTGTCTTCGGCAGCCGAGCCCTCGTCAAAGAAAAGGTCCCCGGCAGCCGAGCCCTCGTCGAAGAAAAGGTCCCCGGCAGCCGAGCCCTCGTCGAAGAAAAGGTGCCCGGCAGCCGAGCCCTCGTCGAAGAAAAGATCCCCGGCAGCCGATCCCTCGTCGATGAAGAGGTCCCCGGCAGCCCAGCCCTTGTTGAAAATTTTGTATTCGGCTGCCGAGCCCTCGTCGAAGAAAAGGTCCCCGGCATCCGAGCCCTCATCCAAAATTTTGTCTTCAGCTGACGAGCCCTCGTTGAAAAAAGGTCCCCGGCAGCCGAGCCCTCGTCAAAGAAAAGGTCCCTGGCAGCCGAGCCCTTGTCGAAAATTTTGTATTCGGCAGCCGAGCCCTCGTCGAAGAAAAGGTCCCCGGCAGCCGAGCCCTTGTAGAAAATTTTGTATTCGGCAGCCGAACCCTCGTCGAAGAAAAGGTCCCCGGCAGCCGAGCCCTTGTCGAAAATTTTGTATTCGGCAGCCGAACCCTCGTCGAAGAAAAGGTCCCCGGCAGCCGAGCCCTTGTCGAAAATTTTGTATTCGGCAGCCGAGCCCTCGTCGAAGAAAAGGTCCCCGGCAGCCCCGCCCTCGTCGAAGAAAAGGTCCCCGGCAGCCCAGCCCTCGTCAAAAATTTTGTCTTCGGCTGACAAGCCCTCGTCGAAGAAAAGGTCCCCGGCAGCAGAGTCCTCGTCGAAGAAAAGGTCCCCGGCAGCCCAGCCCTCGTCGAAGAAAAGGTCCCCGGCAGCAGAGCCCTCGTTGAAGAAAAGGTCCCCGGCAGCCCAGCCCTCGTCGAAGAAAAGGTCCCCGGCAGCCCAGCCCTCGTCGAAGAAAAGGTCCCCGGCAGCCCAGCCCTCGTCGAAGAAAAGGTCCCCGGCAGCCCAGCCCTCGTCGAAGAAAAGGTCCCCGGCAGCCCAGCCCTCGTCGAAGAAAAGGTCCCCGGCAGCCCAGCCCTCGTCGAAGAAAAGGTCCCCGGCAGCCCAGCCCTCGTCGAAGAAAAGGTCCCCGGCAGCCCAGCCCTCGTCGAAGAAAAGGTCCCCGGCAGCCCAGCCCTCGTCGAAGAAAAGGTCCCCGGCAGCCCAGCACTCGTCGAAGAAAAGGTCCCCGGCAGCCCAGCCCTCGTCGAAGAAAAGGTCCCCGGCAGCCCAGCCCTCGTCGAAAATTTAGTCTTCAGCTGACGAGCCCTCGTCGAAGAAAAGGTCCCCGGCAGCCCAGCCCTCGTCGAAGAAAAGGTCCCCGGCAGCCCAGCCCTCGTCGAAGAAAAGGTCCCCGGCAGCCCAGCCCTTGTCGAAAATTTTGTATTCGGCAGCCGAGCCCTCGTCGAAGAAAAGGTCCCCGGCAGCCGAGCCCTTGTAGAAAATTTTGTATTCGGCAGCCGAGCCCTCGTCGAAGAAAAGGTCCCCAGCAGCCGAGCCCTCGTCGAAGAAAAGGTCCCCGGCAGCCCCGCCCTCGTCAAAAATGTTGTCTTGGGCTGACAAGCCCTCGTCGAAGAAAAGGTCCCCGGCAGCCCAGCCCTCGTCAAAAATTTTGTCTTGGGCTGACAAGCCCTCGTCGAAGAAAAGGTCCCCGGCAGCCCAGCCCTCGTTGAAGAAAATGTACCCGGCAGCCGAGCCCTCGTCGAAAATTTTGTCTTCAGCAGCCAAGCCCTCGTCAAAGAAAAGGTCCCCGGCAGCCGAGCCCTCGTCGAAGAAAAGGTCCCCGGCAGCCGAGCCCTCGTCGAAGAAAAGATCCCCGGCAGCCGAGCCCTCGTCGAAGAAAAGATCCCCGGCAGCCGAGCCCTCGTCGAAGAAAAGATCCCCGGCAGCCCAGCCCTCGTAGAAAATTTTGTCGTCGGCTGCCGAGCCCTCGTCGAAGAAAAGGTCCCCGGCAGCCGAGCCCTCGTCGAAGAAAAGGTCCCCGGCAGCCGAGCCCTCGTCGAAGAAAAGGTCCCCGGCAGCCGAGCCCTCTTCGAAAATTTTGTCTTCAGCTTCCGAGCCCTTGTCAAAAATTTTGTCTTCAGCTGCCAAGCCGTCGTCGAAGTAAAGGTCCCCGGCACCCGAGCCCTCGTCGAAGAAAAGGTCCCCGGCAGCCCAGCCCTCGTCGAAGAAAAGGTCCCCGGCAGCCCAGCCCTCGTCGAAGAAAAGGTCCCCGGCAGCCCAGCCCTCGTCGAAGAAAAGGTCCCCGGCAGCCCAGCCCTCGTCAAAGAAAAGGTCCCCGGCAGCCCAGCCCTCGTCGAAGAAAAGGTCCCCGGCAGCCGAAGCCTCGTCGAAGAAAAGGTCCCCGGCAGCCGAAGCCTCGTCGAAGAAAAGGTCCCCGGCAGCCAAGCCCTCGTCGTAGAAAAGGTCCCCGGCAGCCGAAGCCTCGTCGAAGAAAAGGTCCCCGGCAGCCGAGCCCCTCGTCGAAGAAAAGGTCCCCGGCAGCCCAGCCCTCGTCGAAGAAAAGGTCCCCGGCAGCCCAGCCCTCGTCGAAGAAAAGGTCCCCGGCAGCCCAGCCCTCGTCGAAGAAAAGGTCCCCGGCAGCCCAGCCCTCGTCGAAGAAAAGGTCCCCGGCAGCCCAGCCCTCGTCAAAAATTTTGTCTTGGGCTGACAAGCCCTCGTCGAAGAAAAGGTCCCCGGCAGCCCAGCCCTCGTCAAAATTTTGTCTTCGGCTGACAAGCCCTCGTCGAAGAAAAGGTCCCCGGCAGCCCAGCCCTCGTTGAAGAAAATGTACCCGGCAGCCGAGCCCTCGTCGAAAATTTTGTCTTCGGCAGCCGAGCCCTCGTCAAAGAAAAGGTCCCCGGCAGCCGAGCCCTCGTCGAAGAAAAGGTCCCCGGCAGCCGAGCCCTCGTCGAAGAAAAGGTGCCCGGCAGCCGAGCCCTCGTCGAAGAAAAGATCCCCGGCAGCCGATCCCTCGTCGATGAAGAGGTCCCCGGCAGCCCAGCCCTTGTTGAAAATTTTGTATTCGGCTGCCGAGCCCTCGTCGAAGAAAAGGTCCCCGGCATCCGAGCCCTCATCCAAAATTTTGTCTTCAGCTGACGAGCCCTCGTTGAAAAAAGGTCCCCGGCAGCCGAGCCCTCGTCAAAGAAAAGGTCCCTGGCAGCCGAGCCCTTGTCGAAAATTTTGTATTCGGCAGCCGAGCCCTCGTCGAAGAAAAGGTCCCCGGCAGCCGAGCCCTTGTAGAAAATTTTGTATTCGGCAGCCGAACCCTCGTCGAAGAAAAGGTCCCCGGCAGCCGAGCCCTTGTCGAAAATTTTGTATTCGGCAGCCGAACCCTCGTCGAAGAAAAGGTCCCCGGCAGCCGAGCCCTTGTCGAAAATTTTGTATTCGGCAGCCGAGCCCTCGTCGAAGAAAAGGTCCCCGGCAAGCCCCGCCCTCGTCGAAGAAAAGGTCCCCGGCAGCCCAGCCCTCGTCAAAAATTTTGTCTTCGGCTGACAAGCCCTCGTCGAAGAAAAGGTCCCCGGCAGCAGAGTCCTCGT